>NC_058131.1:318814052-318939065 GCF_016433145.1 Gracilinanus agilis
TCTCTCTTTCTTTCTTTCTTTCTTTCTTTCTTTCTTTCTTTCTTTCTTTCTTTCTTTCTTTCTTTCTTTCTTTCTTTCTTTCTTTCTTTCCTTCCTTCTTTCTTTCCTTCTCTTCTCTATTGATTCTGTTAGAATCAATACAGTGTAATGATTCCAAAGTAGAAGAGTAGTAAGAGCTAGGCAATAGGGGTTAAGTGACTTGCCTAGGTTCGCACAGCTAGGAATTGTCTGAAACCAGCTTTAAACTCAGGACCTCTCATCTCTAGGGCTGGCTCTTAATCTAACTACCTAGCTGCTTCTGGGAGATGTATTTTCTCATTTCTTCTAAGATAAGCACAGATATTACAATTGCACTATATTCTGTCTTGTTTTGTTTTTGTCAAACATTTTTCATTCCAAGGGCCCTCCCATCTCTAACAATGCTGTCAGGCCCTTTCTAGCCCTATCATTCTATTGTCTGATATTCTAGGTCTCAGCTCAAACAGTAGATTTGAGCGTTCTTTCAGGGTCTAGCATTTTATGTTCTAGGGTTTCCTCCAGATTTTGGGGAAGGGGAGTCTGGCTCTATGAATTCATTGGTGAAGGGGATTCTGGATAAAGAAACTCTCCCTCTTTCAATTCAGAAAGGCAGCCATTCTTCAACTGAGGGTCCTAAAGAGTCAAATAGAGGTATCAAGAGGTTGTGATGAACCCAAAATCACACAGCCAATATGTGTCATCAGAGGCAGAACCCTAAACCAGGTCTCTCTGACTCCAAGGCTCAGTTATTTGATCTGCCCCTCACCCTTTTCTCCTAGACCCACTCCTTTGAAATCATTTGAGTGGGGGGCAGCTAGGTGGCTCAGTGGCTTAAAAGCCAGGCCTAGAGATGGGACATCCTTAGTTCAAATTTCACCTCAGACCTGGCCAAGTGACCTGGGCATGTTACCTAACCCCCATTGCTTAGCTCTTACCACTCTTCTGCCTTGGAACCAATATACAGTATGGATTCTAAGATGTAAGGTAAAGGTTTAAAAAAAGAAAAGAAAAGAAAAGAAAGAAAAGATTCGAGTGAATTCAAATGAAATCAGTCAATAGATAAACCTGAGGTCCAACCTCTCTCTCTTCCCACCCTCCCAACTCAGACCTGGATAGTCGATGTGCTGTTATTTCTAGAAGGGGTTATATGTCCATGTGTGGATATGGGTGTGGAATGGGGCTGATGACTTTTCAAGTGACCTCAAGGAGAAGAGAATTTGACCGGCTAGAATGGGGGGTGGGGGTGTCTGTGTAAATATACCTTTTCAGATCCCCAATTTAGGGCCAGACAATATCTCAGAGAGTATCTAGCCCAATGCCCTCATTTTCTAGATAGGACCCAGTGGGAGAACCGATATGTCCAAGTTCTCATCTTATGGCCCTTTCTATCCCATCCCATTCCACAGCCCCTCCCTCTGATTTGGGGAAGAGGCCCCTTTGGATCTTGAATCCTGCTTCTTCTTCCTCCAGGTGGACTTGGCAACAGTGGCAGCCCAGGCAGGGTCTCTTCTCCACAGCCTAGTGCTTCGGGCCCAGGAGCTTGTCCGGCAGCTTCACTCTCTACAGGTCGACAAGCAGGAATTTGTCTGCTTGAAGTTTCTCATCCTCTTCAGTCTTGGTGAGTGTGCAGTTGGGTGTGAGTGATGATAGAATCAGGATACTTGCTGAAGATGGGTAAAGTAGGGCAAGTGGAATAAGCAATGGGGTTAGGTGTCAGAAGACCTGGGTTCATTATGTTCAGACTTACAAATTTTTCTGGGCCTCAGTTTCCTCCTCTGTAAAATGAGGGGATTGGACTAGAACATCTCTAAGGTCTCTTCTGCTTCAAAAATTCAATATTCTGAGGGCAGCTGGGTGGCTCAGTGGATTGAGAGTCAGGCATAGAGACGGGAGGTCCTAGGTTCAAATCCAGCCTCAGACACTTCCCAGCTGTGTGATCCTGGGCAAGTCACTTAACCTCTGTTGCCTAGCCCTTACCATTCTTCTACCTTAGAACCAATATACAGTATTGATTCTAAGATGGAAGATAAAGGTTTTTAAAAAATTCAATATTCTAAGATTTCTCCTAGTTTGAACATTTTGGTTTTGGTTCAAACATTCTTCATCCTAATGTTCTTTCTTGCACCAACATTCTTTTATCTAATAGTTCACATTTTTCTGATATTGGAAAGCTATTCCCTTCCCCCTCTCCCCCACGCCCAGGGGTCATTGTTCACTGGAAATCTCAGCCATTTGGTTTCTTCCTGAGGAGTCAGGCAGGCATCTATCACCCACTGTCAATCAACCTTTCACAATGCAGTCTAGTTGTTTACCTTATATCCACAGCAATTTAGCTGTGGTACCCAGGTGGTCTCAGCATCGGGCCACACTAAAGACATCTCTCACATACACCCCCCTCCAAGTGAAAGAGGGCTAGGCTGAAATCCCAATCATAAGCTTTGGTTGGTGGCCCAATATGGCTCTGCCATATTCCCAAGTCCAGGAGCTCACAAGAGCCATCTCCTGGCTGCAGGGCATCAATTAGTCTGGGGGATTTTGCAGCAAATGCCCTGATAAGTTGGGCAGGGCCCATTCATTCACCTATTCACCCAACGTTTATTAAGTAACATGTGGCAGCACCCACCAGCCAGGGCTGGGGAACATGCAAAAAAACTAGACGAGACAGTACTCCTGCCCTCCTGGAGTTGGCCAAGGAGCAGGAGTCCAAGACACAAAACCAGGTCCCTGCAATATACACCATTAGATGGCAAATGCATCGAAATGGTACAAAACAAGGTGCTTTCAAAGGGAATGGGAGTTGGGGGAAGAGGTGGGAGCTCAAGCCGAGAGGGCTTCTGGGAGGGGCTTTCCAAGGCTGGGTAGGAAATCGTCTGGGGAAGAGGGGGAGGAAGGACACCGGCATAGTAAACACACCGGGGCAGGGAAGCCGGGTAGCCGGGTAGCCGGGAAGACGGGAAGACGGGAAGACGGGAAGACGGGAAGACGGGAAGACGGGAAGACGGGAAGACGATGACCTGTCCAGCGAAGGCTGGGAGTGGAGGGATCTGGGGGAGAGCCGCGTTTGTGTGGGTGAGGGTGAAATCTATTTTTCCCCTTAAATTGATCAGTTTTGTTTGAACGCAGCTGACACACATCAACAAACACCCCAACAAGCCACAAAGTGAGCTCCCTGAGAAGCCCAACGGCACAAAGGGGGTTTGTGACTGATAACTGCGCGCCTGTTCTCTTTTGTCATTTGCTGTTTGTTTAAAAAAAGGGAAAGCTGTGGTACAAGCCCATTGTGTTCAGCCCGAGTTTGTTACCACTTAATATTGTCTTCATTTACATAGTTGTGGTCACGTGGGAATGTTTTCCCCCCCTCCAGCTTTGCTCATTTCCCTTTGTATCACCTCATTCCAGTCTTCCTATATTTCTCTGCATTTTTCACATGTTCCTTTTCCTCCTTCCCCCCCCACACCCCCCGCCTCGTCCCTCCTTTTTGGATCTCTCCTCCTATTTTCCTTTTTGGACCTGTCTTTATTTTTTCTTTGGCATAGGGAACACGCAGTGAAAAAACTCTCTCTAGCGAGGCAGGTCGCCAGCTATTTAATTTAGAATATTAGACTGTTGCTTGGGGGTAGGTAGATGGTATTGTGTTTAAAATAAAGGTATTAGAATAAGGAAGACCTGAGTTCAAATCCAGCCTCCGATACTTAATTATATCAGCTGTGTGACCTTGGGCAAATCACATAACCTCCCAGCCTCTGTTTCCTATCTGTAAAATGAGAGTAAAAATAGCATCTACCTCACAGGGTTGTCGTGAGGAACAAGTGAAAAAGCATATTTGTGTACAGTGCTTTGCAAACTTTAAAGGATTATATAATGCGAAATGTTGTTGTTATTATTTTTTACTAGCACCTATGGTCATATATCCAGTCTATGTTAGATGCAGCACTCCATTTAGCTTTTTTTACAAAGTTGTGTGTGATGCTACCTTTTGTTATTGCCTTAAGGGCAATAATGGGGGCAATAACAGCAGGCTGATTGTTAAATATTTAATATTAAGAATATTATTAAAGATTGCTCTTAGGGCAATAATAAATAGCAGCTTAACACTAAATCTTATTTCATCTTGTCCCAATTTATTCAGCCATTCCCCAGTTGTTGAGCATATAATTTATTAACAACCTTTTGTTATAGATATTTTTATATAGCCAGTTTTTTCTTTTTCTTTTTAACCAGTTTGGGGGTGGGGGAATATATGTATGTGATTATGGGTATGTGCAATTGGGAATGATTAGAAGGGACCTTTATTATGTGAGACTGTTTATAATTGGGATTGTTGGATATATTTATAATTAGAGTGATTTGAGGAGTACATAATTGGGGAATGATTTGGATGTATCTATAATTGGGTGATGATGCAGGTATGTGTAGTGAGGGGGTAATAAAAGGGGAGTAGAGAGTATGTGTGGTTAGGGGGATAATTGTGTACTATATGTAATTGTGAAGAAGAGTGGTAAATTGATGATTGAAGGTAGAGATTATTTTCTAAGGATGAAAGTCTATGAGGAATGGTGAGTTCTCTTCTTTACAAAGACTACTTCTTAGTTTGACATACCCTGAGTTATTGGGGCAAGAATGAAGGTGCTAAGGGTAAATGGCACAGTGGAAATCATGATGAATTTGAAAATCCTCAGATGAGGGTTCAAACACGAGTCTGTCGCTATGTGTGACCTTGGGCTTCTTTCCTCAGCATTGTCATCCAATAGATGGGGTAT
Organism: Gracilinanus agilis; assembly: GCF_016433145.1. NCBI lineage: Eukaryota > Metazoa > Chordata > Mammalia > Didelphimorphia > Didelphidae > Gracilinanus > Gracilinanus agilis. The sequence goes on from NC_058131.1 coordinate 318,818,831, forward strand.
TACTACCTACGCTGCCTAGCACATTGGATTATTGTGAGGAACAAATGAAATGAAGCCCGTGGAGATCATGGGATCATAGATTTAGTGTTAGAAGGGAATTTATGGGTCTGCTGGTCCAACTTTCTCATTTTATAGAAGAAGTAGGCAATGTATTTTGTAAATCATAGCAACAATAATACTGATATATAAATGTAACATTTATTAAGGTGCTATATAATAAATGTGAAAGTATAGTATAATGAAAAGAACAACAAATTTTTCATTGGAGGACCTGAGTTTGAATCTCAGCCACACTATTTACTAGTTGAGTCCCCTCTAGCCCTCAGTTCCCTCATCTCTAAAATTTTGATTAGGTTCCTTTCTATTCTAAATCATGTGATCCCAAGTTATTATTGTAATTGACCCCATCCCTAGAATTTTCCCAAATTCTAGAAATGAGCCATAAAATTAACAATCCAAAATACTGGAATCCCTGGAAAGGAAAGGAGGACACGGATAGGAGAGACTGCCCCCCAGGGAGAAGAGAAGGTGAGTGCCTCCTGCATAGATAATGATCTCTTCTCCACAGTTCAGGAAATAACCTCAGCTGGAAGAGGTCTTTGGGCCAGCTTTGGGATACACGTCTGCTCATCACACTAGGTGCCGCCTTCTTGGGCTCCCAGCCCAGGACCTCTGTGTTTCCATGATTAGCTCCCTTCTCACCCAGACTAAATATCCCAGAATCAGAGCAGAGGCAAAGAGAACTTCTCCTTGCCCCACCCCCACCCCCCACTTAAATTCTTTCTCTGTCTCACCAATCCTTTTCTCCCCTTTTCTGGGATTATAGTTCTGTAACCTGCTTCACCCCTCCCTGCCTCAGCATTTCTGCCCAGACTAATTTGATGACATCTGCTGGAGTCCCAGCCTCCTTCTACCCATCTACCCATCTATTACCCCTCTTGTCCTCCATTTCCTACTCCTGTATCTAGTTCTCATTCCTATAACATTTATTATTATTATTAATAGAATTACCACCATTTTTATAATACTTCAAGACTAGAAAAAAAGAGTTCTTTTGATCACAACCCTGAGGTATTTAGGGCAATGATTATTTATCCCCGTTTTATGGATGAGGAAACAGAGCTTCCAAATAGTAAAGTCTTTCGACTAAGGTCAAGTGTCCTTGACTGGTAAGTGGTTTAGCCATTGGGTTTAAACCTTCTAGTTCTCAAGTCTGATAATTTTCCCTCTACATACTATATATCAGCAGCAGGGTCTAGTCCTGAGGGTACTTCAGAATTTGATCAATTTGCTTAATTTCCTTAAGAACTCAAAATATCATCCTATACCACATCTCTTCTTGTTCACTGGGTATTTGAGGGCTTGTCAATTTCCCCTTTTGCCCTTAAAACACTCCTCCAAGATGGAACCTCAGAATGTAGAATTGCAGAACAGAAAGAGTCCTTAGAATATCAGAACTGAACACAACTTAGAACAGAGATCTAAGAGGTGGTTGCAATTTTGACCCATAGAATTTTCATAGGATCATATAATTTACAGCTTGAAGGGATCCTAGATCATAGGACAGAAGAAGAAATACCCTTAGTTTATAGGTCCTGAGATTTGGGGAAGGGAAGGGTTTAGGACCATAGAAATAAAGAGCTGGAAGGCACCTCAGCAGCCATTTCTCTACAACCAGCTTACTTTACAGATGAGAAAAACTCAGAGTGCTTAAGTCCCAAGTCCCAAAGGCAGGAAGAATCAAAGGTTGCATTTGAACCTGAGTTCTCTAATTCCAAAGCTCGCAGCCTACATTTTACCATTGCTGTCTCCCCTCTCTTTCCTGATATCTCAAGGGTGAAATTCTATCTATCTATCTATCTATCTATCTATCTATCTATCTATCTATCTATCTATCTATCTATCTACCTGCCTGTCTACCTTTCTATCTATCTATCTATCTATCTATCTATCTATCTATCTATCGGTCTGTCTGTCTATCCATCCATCCATCCATCCATCCATCCATCCATCCATCTCTCTGTCTCTCTGTCTATCCATCCATCCATCCATCCATCCATCCATCCATCCATCCATCCATCTCTATATCTGTCTATCCATCCATCTCTCTCCACATTATGCATATATACATGTGTATCTATAAACAGACGACTGTTTATTCATACCCATGTATACAGTATGCATTTACATAGGCACACGGATCTATCTATGTGTATGTATGTATATACACAAATATATATATATCCATATATTAAATATATCCATCCCTCCATCCACTCTCTCATATTCTCTCGTATATATTTATGGCCCATGACATTCCCCTTTGTTGGTGACAAAGGCAGGACTAGAACTCAGATCTCCTGATTCCTAGCCCCAAACCTCTTCTTGGCATTTCACCCCGCCAAGCCCGACCTCTCCCTATCACCCCTTCCCCCGCTTAGCAAACTTGGTGGGGGCTGGGGAGGGGCAGGGCTGGTCTCTTCCCCCGTTCCCCCTTGGAAGTCTGACCGGGCAGCCTCGGAGTGGGCAGTTTTGGAGGCAAGTCGGGGACTGCCCTAACGCCGAGGCTGCGCCCTGAGCCAGCAGCGCCCCGAGCCAGCGGCGCCTCGGGATGTAATCCCCTCTCGCTGCCTGCCCCCCTCCCCAACACCCCGCCGCAGTACAATCGGAGCTTGCCTTCCGCACTGACAAGGGACAGCCATTTGGTGTCTAAATAGATTTCTCTCCTGAGCAGGTAAAGAGGCTTAATTAAAATTAGGAGCCCTCTTCTCAAAATAGCAATATTTATGGAGCCGGCCCAGGGTAGCTTTGTTCTACAGAAGGGCTTAATAGAAGCTTAATGGATTGACCTAACATTCGATTTCATGACTCACATTCAGGGAGCTCGGCGGCAGCAGGCGGGGGCCGGGCGGCTTTCAGAGCGCACATTCCCTTAAGCGTTTGCAATTTATCAACAGCTTCTCGCCAACAAAAGGCGTCTTGAATAGCAGGCCCACTTGAGGGTACACACATCATCCCAGAGGCTGGAGATGTGTGAGGGGGGCCATTGTGCCCGACAGCCTTTGCAACTGTTTCCCTGTCTCCCAATGGAGTGAGTCAATGTTATTTGGACAACATTCTTTATTCCTCGCAGGAATGAAAGGATTATTCAAATATTCAATTAAACAGTAAAAAAAAAAAAAAAAAAAAAAAAAGGTTTTTTTTTTCCCTCTTCTCCCCTGAGAACCCCAGGCGAGTTCATCCAGCAGAACTGCCTATTGTCAGCGGCTGCTTGAAGGGGGGGCTGGGTTTGACATCTATCAATATAAGTTCTTTCTCCATTGCTGACACCCACTGTCACCCTACACAGATAAAGAGGGGGTCCCTAAAGGCAGGAGGGGATTGTGGCAGATGCTCAGCTCCCTCCCTCCCTCCCTTCCCAGGTTTGGAGGGGTGGGGGGTGAAGGGAGCGACAGGAAAAAGAAATTAATGGGAGAGGGGAGTGTTTTGGCTCGTTTGACCCCTTTGGGCCTTAATGCCCTGTCCTTAGTAGATGGGGGTTTCCACACCTAGGCTTTGGGGTGGGGATGAAGGTGGCATTTTGAGAAGAGTGGTATCATGGGGCAAGTGGGAAGGAGATTGAACTCAGCAGCTCAGGGGGCAGGTTGAAGTTTCAGCATCCATCCCAACTTGTTACTAATCCCAGGCAAGTGACTTTCTTTCTCTATGCCTCGGTTTCTTCTTCTGTAAATGTGAGGATTGGACTTCTTAAGGTCTCTTGCAGCTCTAAATCTATGACCCTACTGTTAAGTTACCTAACAGTCCATCTCTGGGCCTCAGTTTCTCCCATAATAAAGTAGGGATCATTTCTCCCTACCTCAAAGGGTTGTGTGGAAGGCATTTTGAAAGTGGAGGTTATTATTAAGACGATCCTTCCAGGCAAAGGGATGAATGGTGTCCCTCTACTGCCCTATCATTGCCCATTGATCTATGGGTGTGTGGACCGACATCATGGTATTAACCTAAATACTAACCTAAGGAGGCAATTTTTTTGGCTAGAATAAAGAAGACTTGAAGGGTGGGGGGATGTGTTCTATGTCTTCAAGAGTTCCAAGGGCTGACCTGTGCAGATTTGTTCTCTGGACCCTAAGAGAGGGCATAACTAAGACCCCTGAGTAGAAGTTATATAAGTCAGAAGTTCAGGCTAAGGTTGTATGAAAGACTTTTGGGAGGAGGGGATTCTTGCTTCAGGGAAGGATTGGGCTAGTCAACCTCCGGGATATTCTCCAGCACAAATATTCTTGTTCTGATATTCTGTGTTCTAACATTGTATTCTAAGGACCCTTCCATCTCTGGGGTTCAATATTCTATTTTCTAACATTCTTTGGTCTAAAATCTCTTCCAGATCGGATGTTGGTTTTTTTTCCTCACAGTCTATGTTCCTTTTTTTTTTTTTTATTACTATGTTGACTTCCATTGTCAAGTATACATATTACATAAACAAGAATAAAAGAAAAGAAATAAGAAAAGCAAAAGCAAATAGGCTATAACAAAACAAAAAAAGGTGATTGTAAATGTTTGTACCTGTAACTATAAACTTGTTATTTACAGATTTAGAAAAAAAAATCCAAAATAATTTTAACAAAGTAGTAACAAAATTGCCCTGTTTGTTTCCATGACCTTTCTGGTTCCCATATATGTATGTGCCTTTTGTTGCTGTTATTATCTTCTATGGATGTCATCCCATGTTCTTCCCTCTTAATATCACGTTAGCGAATACCCTATCCAGTTGTAATAGTCCATACTTTTATATCATAAGGTCACTTCCAGCTTCAACATTCTATGCTCTCAGGCATAGTTCCCACACTGTGTTGCTAAGATCACTTCAAGCTCTGATGGGGAGAGATTCTATGACTTGATGCTCTAGTTGGGTGATGGGGATGGAGTGGAGTTGGCCACAGAAATTCTGCCCTGACTCCTTGGAAGCTTTTGATCATGGCTGAAGGAGCCTCATGTGGACAGGTTGGGTCTATCTCATTTCCCCTGGCCTCTGTCCAGTAGGTGTTACCTGCCTTCTGGGCACTGTCTTCACTTAGCGGGTGGTCCCTAGTAGTCCACACCTGTGCCCTCTCCTAAGTCTTGGATACAGATATTCTTGGAGACAGAACAGGGAAGGACTTGATCAAAGACCCTGATAATGGGGGAGAATGGACACTCAGGGCTGAAGATGCTACCAGCTCATATCTCCTTGAATCCTTTTGTGTATGATATAGGCAGGGGGAGGAAGAAGGTAATTGAGTCCTAGCATAGCATAGTTTGTTACTCAGTCATTTCAGACACATCCTAGTCTTGGTGATCCCATTTGGGATTTTCTTGGCAAAGATACTGGAGTGGTTTGTCATTTCCTCCATCTTGCAGATGAAGAAACTGAGGCAAACTGGGTTAAGTGACTTGCCCAGGGTCATACAGCTAGTCTCTAAGGCCAGATTTAAACTCAGAAGGACCAGTCTTACTGACTCTAAACCTGGCACTCTAACCATTGCACCCTCATATGATAGTAGAGAGTTGATTCTGATGTCATATGATTTGAGTTCCAGTCCTGCTCCTAATATTTACTTCCTGTGTTACCTTGGACCAATCACTTGACCTCTGTGTGCCTCAGCTCTTCTGCCTTTTTTTTTTTTTAAACAGAATGAGAGAATTGGAGTAGATGGCCTTTGGGATCCCTTCCAGCACAGATATGTAATAAAATAGCCCAGCTATGTAAGAGGCACCTAGATGGCTCAGTGGACAGAGAGCCAGGTCTGGAGATGGGAGGCTCTAGGTTCAAATCTGGTTCAGATGCTTTCTAGCTATGTGATCCTGGGCAAGTCACTTAAACCAGTTGCCTGGCTCTTACCACTCTTTTAGCTTAGAACCAATACTTGTATTCATTCTAAGACAGAATGGAATGTTAAAAAAAAACCCAAAACCTACAGGGCTGATGTTACTCAGAGCTCTGTCTAGGATACCCCTTGGGGAGGCACCTCTAAGAAGAGCCCAAGAGTCTTCTCTGGCTGTACGACCTTGGAAGAAAGGGTGGAAACAAGCACTTATTAAGCATCTACTGTATGCCAGGCACTGTGCCAAATTCTTTCCAAATATCTCATTTGATCCTCACAGCAAGCCTGGGAGATAAGTGCCATTAGCCCCACTGGGGAAACAGAGGCAGACAGAGGTTCAGTAACTTGTACCACTAGTCACATAGTTAGTGAGTGTTGGCAGCTAGATTCAAACTCAAGTCTTCTGGGCTTCAAGCCCTCTGCTCTCTCCACTGCAACACCTTAGGCTTATTTCTCTTATACACTGGACTTCAGTCAGGCACTGGAGACATAGGGAAAAATAAGACCTGGGTTTGAATCTGGTCTCTCCTGCTGACTCATTGTGTGACCTTGAGCAAACCTTCCCCCCTCCCTTTGATATTTCCTTTGTAAAATGAGGGAGCAGACTTAGGAGTGGCAGCAAGCAGAAAAAACACTGGACTTCAAGATAGGAACATGGGCTCTGAATTCTGGCCCTGACATTCACCAGCTGCATGCCCATATTTCTCCTTTTGTCAAATAGAGAGTATCCATGCCTTACAGAGAGAGTTGGAAGCCAAGTCCTTTGAGAACTTCCAAATTGCTATAGAAATCTGAAATATTATCAATAGGACTTTCTGGCAAATTAGGGTTTGAAAGGACTTTAGAGATCATTTAATTCAACCTCTTCATTTTATAGATAAGGAAACTGAGGCCCAGGGAAGGGAAGCCACTTTCCCAAAGTTATATCGGTAGTAAGTAGCAGTCAAGATTATTATTAAACAATATTTCTATAATGTATGATTATTCACATAATTGTGTGATATTTATGTTAAATTGCCCTAATAATTTTTATGCTATAAAATTATATATTACACCAGTACTTCAAAGCTTGATGATTTCATCAGTGTGGAAGCTCCCTCCACCACTTCAGATCAGGGCCCCTCTGTAACTTGGCAATGGTTCTGAGAGTTTCTGTAGCTGGGAAATTTATAATATTGGCAGCCAGCTTTGTAATGAGCCTCTTTATTTAGAGTCACGCCAGTCATCCCATAGCAGACATACAGTTTGTCATTGGTTTCCAATTTGGATCTTTCCAGCTTTGTAGAACCCGTCAACCAATCAATTAATCAATCTAGAATCAATTAAGTACCTCCTACGTGCCAGGCCCTGCGCCTCCCAGGCTTGCTGTGAGGATCAAATGAGGAAAAGACTTAGCCACATTGCCTGGCACACAGTAGGTGCTTCATAAATGCTTGTGTCCATCCTTTCTTCCAAAGTCATCCAGCTAGAAAAGGCTCTCAGCCCCTAGAAGGGATCAGAGCAGCAGATCTGCTAGAACTGAGGTGTCTCCCAAGAGGGGCATCCCAAACAACACTTGTAATAATCAGGCTGACCATCAGGATCTAGGGAGAATTTACTGTTTCTTGAGGAAAGCAGGGAGCAACTGGGCACCAGATCCCTAGAAGATGAAAGGAGCATTGTGAAGAGGCAGATTAAACAGTGATGGACCTCAAGGAGCTTACATTCCATCATGGAAAACAACATATACACATATAAGTGTACACAAAAACATAAACAAAAATTCAAAACAATGGGGAGGAGACACTGATTCCTGGGGGCATCAGAAAAGGCCTTCCTGTAGGAAGTGCCATTTGAGCTGAGCTTTGGAGAAAACTAGGGATTCTAAGAATCAGAGCTGAAGAGAAAAGGCATTCTAGGCATGCAAACGGGAAATGGAGTACTATGTGTGAGGAACAGTAAAGCAAGTTGGATTGGACTATAGAGTATATCAAGGGGAGTACAGCAATATATACTAAATTTGGGGAGTGACTAGGTGGTTTAGTGGATAGGACCAAGCTTAGAGATGGGAGGTCCTGGGTTCAAATTTGACCTCAGATACTTCCTAGTGGTATGACCTTGGGCAAGTCACTTAATGCCCATTGTCTAGCCCTTATTGTTCCTCTGCCTTGGAACCAGCACACAGTATTTATTCCAATACAGAAAGTAGAGATGTGTGTGTGTGTGTGTGTGTGTGTGTGTGTACATATATGCATGAGGAGAGGAAAAGAAGAAGAGAGGAGGAAGGAGAAAAGGAGAAAAAAGGAGGGAGAGGAGATTAGAAGAAGAAAACATTAGAAAACTCAGTAGGTAGAACATCATGCTTTTGTCCTACAGGTCCAAGATCATGTGATCATCTCTTTCTTTGATGTACCATGTTAGAAGAAAGAGAATTGGATTTGTAGTTAGAGGATCTGAGTTCAAATCCAATCCATATGACTTATTACTTGATTATTTATGACTTATGACTTATATATGACATATGATTTATGACTTACGATTCAGAGACATAGAGTGATTTGCCCATTTAAGTAGTGATTGAGCTGAAACTCAGATCCAGGGGATCTGATTCTAATTCAAGTCCATGGTGCCAGGTTACCAGGGGAGTAGGGTGGCATTTGGCTTCCAGAAATGCAGAAAGACTTGAAATTCCCCTTGAGCTTTTTATAAAATGATGGAACATGAGTCAAAAGTGTGTGAGTTTGAATCCCTATTTAGATACTAACTATATGAACAAGGTTAAATATAAGGAATGGGATTTGTGGACTTCAGAACTCCCCATAAATGAGAATGATTGTGATGCATAGGTTTAATTCAGTATTTCATGGAGCTATAATACAGTGGACAGAACATTAGAATAATATATTCAAAGATCTAAGCTCTTCTACTCATTATGACTTTGGACAAGTCAATTCCCCCTCAGTGTTGAAGAGTCCCAGTCTATAAAGTGAGGAGGTTCTTCTTTGTTGGAAAAGATAAATTGACCCTCACTAAGCCTACCAAATATACAGAATATGGGGGTGCACCTAGAGGGAGCTGGAAGCAATAGAACTTATGTCTGGAAGGAGTCCAAGTTCAAGCCCTGACTCCTCTATTTCTAGCTATGAAACCACTGGCAAATTCTTTTATACTTTTGAGCCTTCACTGCTAAAGAGTCTTTGCCCTACTGGCTCATAGAACCATGTGGGTAAAGCTATGGGGAAATACAAAAGGACTATTGCTAATAACTTACTAAATTATTCAGATATATTCCTCCACTGAATCCACCTTTGATGCCTCATGTTGGCCCAGAGATGACTTGAGTTCTCAGAAGCTCTGTCAGCAGAACATGAGCTTGGGCAGATTGGTCTAAGCCAAGAAGGTAGAAGAAGGCTTCAAGTCTACGTGGGCAATGGGTTGGGTATCTGTTGTCTGAGGATAAGCCTTGATTGGAGAGCTCCACTGGGGAGGAGATATTTTAGCCAGTGGAGCTCATCAATTTGACCCACTAAAGCACTTAGGAGGGAGTCCACATAGTGATGCAATTCATAGAATGATCCCTTGAGAGCTGAAAGGGATCTGAGGGGCCATCGTGAGTCCAGCTCCATCATTTTGCAATGAGGAAACTGAGGCTCAACGATACTAAGTGACTGGCCTAAGGTAGATAGTAAATAGTAGACCCAGGATATGAACTCAGGACCTGTGACTCCAGGTCAGATTCCAAGTTCATTGCTGCTTCTCTAAACTCCTCATTTTACAGACCGAGACACTTCAGCACTGAGGGGGATTGACTTGTCCAAGGTCATACAGTAAGTAGAAGAGTTTAGTTCTTCAGGAATATTATTCTCATGTTCTGTCCACCTCCATGAAATACTGAATTAAAACTATTTATAACAATTACTCCTATTTATGGAGAGTTCTGAAGTCCACAAATCTCATTCCTTATACCTACCTAGGTAATATTGTTAGTGTTAGAACAGGAATTCAGACTCAGATCCCTTGAGTCATGTTCTATTATTTTATAGATAAGTAGACCAAAGATTCAAGAGGTTAAGTGCCCAGTTCATTTTAATTTAAATTTTTTTTATGAATTATGAATTTGAGTTATGAAAATTAAGATTTTCAGTTTAAGTTTTTATTACTAAATCTTAAATGAGAGAACTTACATTTATAGCTTATTTAAAAATTTTTTTTTACCTTCCATCTTACAATCAAAACTGAGTATTGATTCCAAAACAAGAGTGGTAAGGGCTAGGGTTAAGTGACTTGCCCAAGATCACACACAGCTGGGAAGTGTCTGAGGTCATATTTGAACCCAGAACCTCCCATCTCTAGGCCTGACTCTCAGTTCTCTGAGCCACCTAGCTGCCCCTACAGTTTAATTTTAACTTAATAACATAAGATCACAAGCAATATCTCTGGGTGGGAGGGGGTCTCAGTACCCTGAGCTGTGATGTTGTAAGAGCCTTCTCTCTTGCATAGGTACTGTTGGGCCCTGGGACTAAGCTAGCGTGTGTTCATGGAGAAGGGGATGAAACAGGGATCAGTATCTGGGGGCACCTTAGCCTCTGGTTGCTTGGGCTCAAATTTCCCTAAAAGCTGTTGTGGACAACAAGGGCCTTAGGCAGGCGCTGTGGGCGGGCAGGGGGATCAGGGTTTCCATGATCATTGAGCTCTCTGGGCCTCTCAGACGCTCAGGAGTGTTAGGAAGGATTAGACTTGGGGCTTTTCATGAGGGGCAGAGACCAGGATGTTTCCACCTGACTGGCTCGGGCTCCATTCGCTCCCTTCTCCTCCTCCCTTAGCCCCCAGATTTACCAGGAGGGAAGTAAATACATAAGCAGAGGGGAAAATGCATCTGATCATAGATCATTGGTGAAGGTTCTACATCAATGTAGAACATTAGAAAGACCTTTAGAACACAGCGTTAGAGCTAGAAGGAACCTTAGAACATAGAATGCTAGACATAGGAGGGATGCTGGGAGTTATTTAGTCCAACTTCCTTTTTTTCAGGTGAGGAAACAAAAGCCAGAGCAAAGAAATGACTTGCCAAAATTCACACATAAGTAAGTGTATGGCTGGAATTTAAATTCAGTTCTTCAGACTCTGCATTCATTGCTCGTTCCAGATTACCATGCTATGTGGTGGTAGGACATGGATAGAATGCAGAGATTTAAATCCAGCCTCAGATACTTACTATGTGACTTTGGGCAAGTCAATTAACTTCTGTTTGCCTCTGTTTCCTCAACTGTAAATTGATTAACAATAGCACCTACCTCCCAGGGTCGTTGCGAGGATCAAATGAGATAATATTTGTAAAAAGAGCTTAGCACAATGCCTGGCATGCAGTAGGCTCTATATAAATACTTTTCCCCTTCCCTTCTATCCTTCGATTCAATTCATTTCCCTCAGAAGACATTTTTAAAGAAGACACTATAGGGAAGTTAAATAGTATGGGGGATGGAGCACCAGGGTTAGATACAGGAGGTCCTGAGTTCAAGTTTGACCTCAGACACTTCCTAGCTATGTGACCTTCCCCCTGCCCCCTGCCATTGTTTAGTCTTTACCTTATCAATACACAGTATTGATCCTAATATGGAAGGTAAGGTAAAAAATAATAATAAAGTATCTACTATGTCCAAGGGCCCTATATTTGATTCCAAGCCACAAAGATCAGAAACTATATGGTCCTTGCCCTCAGGGAGTTAAGAGGGGGTACAAAATGTGCACTAAAATATTTGATAAAGGTAAAACATGATGAATGAATAAACAAGCATTTATTCTCTTCTTTACATGAGGGATACCCATAGAATGATCAGATCCGCCTTTAGGAGCTCAGACTCTAAGAGGAGGAGGCAATAATACATTGAGGAGGTTGCAGCTCGGCTACAAGGCAGATGGAAAGGTCCCATAGTCCTTTGCAGGTAGTGGCAAAGCAGTTGGTAATACATCCTCTTAAATGTCATTTCCACTGATAAAATCATACCTGTTTCTGATTTGGAACCATTTAATGATGTCAAGTTTTTTGGCATGAAAAACTTTATTTACTGGGTCTTCAGGAGCTGTAGATGCTAAAGGATGCAGGGCAAAAGCAGCCAGGATAGGGGTGGGGTGCTACTTGCCCATCAGTGGCAGTTGGTCAGTGCCTGTGATTGGTGGTGGCAGTGGAGGGCAGAGAAGGTGGACCTTTTCTCCGTAGGGACTGTTTCCCTCTATTATGGCTTTGGGGGCCAGGCTAGAAAGTAGGACTAATAATCTAGGCTTTTTCCAGCCAGGACTGTTGGGTTCAGGGTCCTGGACTCTTTCCAAGAAGGGATGGGGGCAAAGGAGCAGTCCAGACGAAGTGCTCTAGCAAAATTTTTTAGAGAGAGATCCTTTCAGCTGGAGTGGGGGAGAGTGGAGATCAGAGAGGGCTTCCTGGAGTAGATAACACCTTTGCAGGACTTACTAGGAAAGACATCTTTCTCGCTTTCTTTTTTTTAAGCTTTTAAAATTTTCTATTTTTTCCCCCAGTTTCTGACAACAGTTATTTGACATTTAGGGATTCAGATTCTCTCCCTCCTCTGCCTCTCCTCCAGGAGGTAAATAGTCTGATATAGGTTATAGCAGTGCTATCCATATTTCCATATTCCTCATGCTGTGAAAAAAAGACATAGAGCACACATTCAATAAAAAAAAAACTCACAAGAGAAATAAAGTGAAAAATGACATGCTTTGATCGACAATCAGACTCCAACAGTTCCTTCTTTGGCTTTAGAGAGCATTTTTAATCATGAGTCCCTTGGGATTATCTTGGAAGTTTGCTTTGCTGATAATAGTTTAGTCTTCAGGAAGAAAGTTTTCAACAAGTGGAGTTCAGATCTTTTGTTCAGATCTTTGAGAGAATTAGGGGACCCAGAATCAGTGTTTTCAAGAAATTGAAGGGCTGCTAAAGGACTTAAGGATAGAAGTAAAAGGTTATGTTACTAGAAAGCAGAACTTGGCTTAATAATTTTATTTTTTTTGTTAAATTTAATTTTAAAAAATTGTAATAACAAATTTCCACAAGTTTTCCAAAGTTATATGATCCATTTTGTCTCTTTCTCTTCTTTCCTCCCCATCCCGAACCTGACAAGCAATTCAATATGGATTATACATTATCATGCAAAACCTATTTCCATATTATTCTTTTTTTTTGAGTGAATAATCTTATAGAACCAAAACTCCAAACCATAAACACAAATAAACAAGTGAAAAATCATATGTTTTCATCTGTATTTCTGCTCCAACAGTTCTTTCTCTGGAGGTGGATGGCATTCTTTGTTATAAGTCCCTCAGAATTTTTCCGAATCATTGTATTTCTGAGAGTAGCTAAGTTTATCACATTTGACCGTCCCACAATATTGTGTATAATGTTCTGGTTCTGCTTATTTCACTTTGCATCTAGCACTTGGCTTATCTTAAAACAAACAAAAAACAAACAAATAAAAAAAATTCCTTAGAACAAGAGCTGTCTATGAATGAAATGGGCTCCTCAGGCCATGGTAAATGATCTCCATTACTGGAGCTCCTCAGTCAAAGGCTGAATGACTAATTGGCAGGAATAGTTTGATTAAGGCTTACCAAAGCATGTCTTTCTACCACAATCCTGTGAGAGATACAGGGCAAGTCCTGTGCCATTCCATTTTTGGAAAAAACAACACAACCCTTCCCCCCCCCCCCAACCTTCCATCTTAGAATCATTAATGTGTAGTGATTCTAAGGCAGAAGAGTGGTAAGGGCTAGACAATGGGCATTAAATGACTTGCCCAGGGTCACATAGCTAGGAAGTGTCTGAGTTCAGATTTGAACCCAGGACCTTCTGCATCTAAGCTAGGCTTTCCATCCACTGAGCCACCCAGCCGTCCCCCACCCCATGTAATCCCATTTTACAGAAGAAGCCAAGTAACTGAGAGGGGAAGTGATCAGTCCAAGCTGATCCCATTCCCTTTCCCTAATATCACATTTATGCCAGGTTGTCCTGGGCATCCTCTCCATGGGAATCTGTGTGGGAATGTATATCTCTCCAGTTGTGAACTCCCAGACCTCAAGCACTGAAGTATCTCATTTGTACAATCCTTAGAGCAAGCAAGCATACCATCAAAACTTTATAAAGATAGTCTTGGGGTGAAGGATGGCGACCATGGAGGGGGATGCTGGGAATGGGGATTACTACAACTTTAAAGAGATGCTGGAGATCATAGTGACGGGGATACAGACAATAGGAATGAGGATAAGAGTACCAACTGATGGCTGCAGGTAATGATGGTGATGATGCTGATACCCCCTCCAATTCAATGCTTCAAAAATCAATTTTCCTTATGCACAGATTTGAGCATGCTATTACTTGACTTGGATCCCTTCTATGTCTTTTTATTGCCTATAGAATAAAGTCCATTCTTCTTTATTTGGTATTCAAGGGACTTCAGGGTCTTTCCAGCTTTAGCAAATGCTGCTCCATTCTGTGTACTTTATGCTTCACCAGATGAGGCTACATTGTCCCCCATGTTTTCCTACATTGTGCCTTTATTCACTCTATCCTCCATGCCTGGAATTCCATCCTTCTCCATCTATACCTATTGAAATCATACTCATCCCCAAAGATTAAGCTTAAGCATCACCTTCTCCAAGAAAATGTCTCTGATCTGAGCAGTTGGAAGTCATCTTTCACTGAGGCAGCTAGGTGGTGAAGAGGAAAGAGCACTTGGAGATGGGTTCAAATCCAGCCACAGACACTATCTGTGTGACTGTAAATCACTTATCCTCTGTTTGCCTCAGTTTCTTTATTTATGAAACAAGGATAATAGTGACACCTACCTCTAAGGGTTGTTATGAAGATCAAAGGAAATAATAATTGTAAAGATCTTGGCCCATAGTAAATGATATATATATACATATATATATATATGTTAACTATATTTATATTTCCCTCCTCAAAATATTCCCTCCTAAAATTTTTTGTCTGTATCTTTCTGTTAGATGTGAAAAGAATTTACACATCCCACGGTCCATTTTACTAATTTTATAGTGATAGGGACAAGACCCATGATTCACTCATATAGGGAGCTCCATGATGAGGAAACCCCTTTTGTCAATACAGGCATTATCTTCTCTGCATCTCAGAATCTTAGAAAATGTCCTGAGAATACTGAAAGGTGATATAATTAGCCAGTGTATGTGTATTTGTGTGTGTGTATGGATAGATCTGAACCCAGATCTTCCTGGATCTGGGGATGGCTCTCTATTATGCCACATTTATAGAGGAGAAAATGAAAGCATAGAAAAGATAAATGACTCCTCCAAGGTCATATAATAAGTAGCAGAGTAAGGATTTGAACCTAGGTCCTTGGGCTCCAGATCTCTTGTTCTTTCCATCGTTCCATGCTGATTAGTAATGGGATGTGATTGGCTAGCAGTCAGTGACAGTGGGGATGATGGGACTGGGGATAAGGGTGTCGAGGAGATAAGGATGAGGGCAGAGGAGCCAAAAGAGACAAGGGAGCTGGTGATGCTAATGCTGTCTCCATCTTGCTGCAGATGTGAAGTTCCTGGAGAATCACAGCCTGGCAAAGGATGCCCAGGAGAAGGCCAACGCAGCCCTGCTGGATTACACCATGTGCCATTACCCACACTGTGGTGACAAGTTCCGGCAGCTGCTCCTGCGCCTGGCCGAAGTGCGTTCTCTCAGCATGCAGGCGGAGGAGTATCTCTACCACAAGCACCTAGGTGGGGAGGTCCCCTGCAACAACCTGCTCATCGAGATGCTGCATGCCAAGCGGACTTGAGCCTCTGGCCCGGCCCTGTCCGGCCCCAGGGACTCTCAGAGGAGCCGGGATCGAGGCCACGGGCCAGGGGAGGGTGGCCTTGGCCGTATCTGGAGATGATTTATTTTATTATCACAAGGCTGGTGGGTCTTACTTTTTGGCACTGCTCCATTCCTGCCCTCCCAGGGACATGCTCCCTGACCAGTGTTTGGGAAAGTAGGGGAGGGGGGATGGCCTGGATCCCTGGTGTGTGTGTGTGTGTGTGTGTGTGTGTGTGTGTGTGTGTGTATGCATGTGTGAGCACATGTGTCCATGTGTGCCTGCAACTTCCAGGCCCCTGTTAAGCCAGAGTTTTCCCTGACCTGGCTGATGTCCTGGGAAGTCAGATCTTGGCTTTGCTACTTCCTATCGTGTGACTTTGGGCAAGTCAGTTCCCCACTCTAGGCCTTGGTTTCCCCTCTCTGTAAAATGAAGTGGTTGGACTAGATGATCTCTAAGACCCCTTCCAGCTCTCCATTGTAGGATTCTATGGTAATTACCCCAGAGAGGTTGATGTGATAGAAAGAGCTCTGACCCTGGAGTCATGAGACCAGAGTTCTAGTCCCAACCCTAATGCTAACTCACTGTGTGGCTTTGGGCAAGTCAATTTCCTTCTCTGTGCCTCAGTTTCCACTTCTGTAAAATGAAGATGAAATAATTGTGGGAGAGATGATCAATAAGGTCCTTTCTAGCCCTACCATTCTCTTCTTCAATACAGCCCCTGCCCCTCTAGAGGTCCTGCTTAGCCCAGTGACTGACAGGCTAAGCTGCCTCCCTGCCAGCCGCCAGCCCTGAGCCCTCAGGGGAGATGTGGCATATTCTCTCTATTCCATCCTGATCTTTATGCCAAGGGGCTGAAACACCAGGACTGAGTTGGAGGGGATGTGGTGTTACTTCACTGGGAGTCCTTTTTCCTTAGTCTCAGCCTCCCTACTATGGGACAGACACAGACTTCATGATACCCCCAGCCACAGGGAGAAGATAGGAGAGAGGAAAAGAGGAGACCAGAGAATCTCCTCTACGTAAAGACAGGGAGGAAGCCCACAGCTCCAGCATATCATGCATTTGTCTGATTTTTCATAAACTCTTAAGAAATCATAGAATGAGCAGGAGTAGGGTAGGAATCAAACCCTGTTTCGTAGACCTTGTTATTTTAGCAATAAAAGAGTGTCACACTGGCAGAGGCTCATGGGGGACAGCAGGAACCTGGAAAGCAGTTTGGACAGGGAGCCCCCTGTCTTCCCTCATGAAAACATTCCATCCTCTTAGTGGTAAATCCAGGCTGGCAATACCTGTAAGGCTTACAGAAGAGGACTGCTCTTCTGAACGTTTCCATCACTCCTTGAGCGGGAGATGGAGCTCTCTGCGGGAGAGATCTGGGGACAATCCTAGGAAATGAGGAGAGGGAGGGGAAAGAGTTTAGAGTTGGCATCCACTGCAACATCCTTTATTGCTGTTATATCCCCATCCCCAGCACCTTCATTCTTCCCCAGCTCCATTATGGAGTTGGCAATCCTCTCTGCAGTTCTTTTAATTACAGGGATTTGATGTTCCCCTGTCCAGAGCAGACTCATTCCTCTTGGCCTCAGAGGACTGACAAATCTAGGAGTAGTGGGTAGAAATGGCAGAAAAACAGATTTAGGAGTTCCTGAAGGAATAACATCCTCACAGCTAGGGTTGTCCAGATGTCCAATGGATTTCCCATCCCTGGAGGGCTTCATGTAAAATCTGGATGATCAACTTGTTGGGGACATTGTGAAGGGGATTCATCTTCAGGAATGATGGGGGGAGTCCTCTGACCAGATGACTTTGGGGTCCTGTCTAGCTTAGAAATTCCATAATTCAGGATGGTCAAGATCTCTTGCCTGCCTTCATCCCCCAAGGGAACACTAGACCTTTAGGGGGTAGCTTGGTCCCTAGAAGGGTTCTTAGGGGGTATGTGTGTGTGTATGTGTGTGTGTGTGTGTGTGTGTGTGTGTGTGTGTGTGTGTGTATGAAGTGAAAGATATCCTGAGCTTGTGAGGCCTCTGCTAATGTGGAGATACACTGGTCCATTGAGGAGGGCAGAGGGCAGTCTCTTTTCTCTCGTCTTGTAGACACCCAGGAAGAAAACAGGTTGTCAAGGAGCACTGTTTGCCCCCTGTATCTTTGCTCCTTCTCTGGGCTGGGGGAGACAAAAGCAATGTTGAGGCAAAGGGTTGGGGGAATGGGGGCTCTAGCACCTGCCAATCATACTACTCATCTGCCTGGTACTGGTCCACTTGCCCTTCCCCTTCTGGGATCTTTCTGTCCCAAACACGGGCCCTGTCCTGAAGCCTCTGTCTCCTCTTTTGCATTGTGCTCTCAGTGGCCCAGAGACTTTGTAGACCTGCCCTCAACCCCGGTTCCCTGGCACCGCCCTCTCTCCCCCCATCTGCCTAACTCACCAGGGTTGGGCTGGCAAGCTAGGTGGGGTGAGGCAGGAGGACTTCTGAACAAGACAGTGCATGAATAGATGAACCAGGGGCTTTTCCCCCTAGAGCCTTCCTTGCTGCCATTTGCCTGAACCTGATGAACTTTGGTTCAAAAGCATGGGTGTTTTTTCCTCCCTATCTGTCAGTCTCTGTCTGTGATTCAATCCCCACTGAACGGCGGCCCATTGAAGAGCTGGTGACTGGCGGATGGGAGACACACACTGTGTCCTCTTTCTGGAAAACAAGAAGTGCCCTTAAGTGTCTCCCCCTCCCCAGTGGGAAGGTCTCTACCCTTCTCCCCTCCTCCAATAAATTTTGCAATTGGTTTGAAAGCGTTTTCATTTTTGTCTTTTGAAGCATGAAGTACCAATCCTGACTCCCCTTGCTTGAGGTTCTGAGGGAAGGTGAAAGGGCGGTAGATAAGGCTGACAGTAAAAACTCAACAGAGACAGACATTTAGACCACCAAACCTGGCTAGTCCTCCTTGGACACCATCCAAGTTACCCCTGAGCCTCAGTTTCCTCACCTGTATGATTTCTAAGATTCCTTCCAGCCGTGACATTCTATCATCTAACATTTTGTGTTTTGGGTCTTTTCTAGGAGCGGCATTCTATGTCTTAAACCACCAGTTCTAAAAGTCAATGTTTTAACAACCTGTATTCCAAGCTCCCTTCCAACTTGAATATGCTATATTCCAACTCTAACATTTTGTGTTCTAAGGTCCCTTCCAGCTTTAACATTCTATGAGTCTATGATTCAAAGGAATTGGGGTAGGAACCTTGGCTTGTCTCCTACTTCCTAAAATGAGGTTCCCATGTCCCAGAGTAATCCAGCTGCTGGCCAGACACAGAAGATAGATTGGTTTTGCCATGGTGGGAGGGGGATAAGACTAGGGATGGGTAGGGTAATATGCGTGGTCACATGGATCAGTTAAGCTGAGTCAAGGGGAGGGGGCAGGTGCTTGATCAGATTAGAAGGGAGGAGGGTAGAAGAGCCTTGGATGCAAGCAGAGCCAAGCTGGACTCACAGAATTAGAAGGAGAGCAAGGTGATTGGTGAGAATACGTAGGCATCTCTGCCTTAATTCCCCATCATTCTCGTCCCCCTGGACAAGAGTCCTTCTTCTCCCATGTCCAGCCCTCCTGATTCCCTGTGTTGGATGGAATGGGACTCTTCATTTGCCCTCTCAGACCTCTTCCATGACTTCAAACTCAGGATGAATCTAACCTAGTGGAGTTGTGTGCCATCCATCTCCATGGTGATGAAGACATTAGAAGGATACTGGGAGGAGTGAAACTGGGGAGGGGAGCTTAGCAGGAGAACCATCCCCTGACCAACTCCCACCTCCACACACACACACACACACACACACACACACACACACACACACACTCCATATAGAGCTTTGGGGATCCCTAAATATGGATAGCCTAAATCAAGCACTTCTTTTGAGCTGATATTAACCCCACCCCATCTCTCTGGTGAAGAAGGGTTAGTGCTTGGGAAGAAAAGCTTCTGGCTCATCCCTGACTGTGCTGTCTGGGTCAAAATAATTCATGAATTTAGGATCTCATTAAAGTAGGTCCTTCTCTTAAACTGAAACAG
Source organism: Gracilinanus agilis (assembly GCF_016433145.1). Classification (NCBI taxonomy): domain Eukaryota; kingdom Metazoa; phylum Chordata; class Mammalia; order Didelphimorphia; family Didelphidae; genus Gracilinanus; species Gracilinanus agilis. The sequence continues at coordinate 318,838,567 of NC_058131.1, forward strand.
ATTATAGCCCTTTCTTGCCTTAGCAAACAGTATATTCATCGATCAACCAGTACTTACTATGTACTAGGTGCTGGGGCAAATACAATATAAAAGTGAGGCAGTCTATGCCCTCGAGAAGCTTACATCCTACTAGAAAACACATAGGACACACACAAAATAAATAGGGAGTTAGTGAGAGATACTAACAACTGGAAGAATCTTGAAAGGCTGGAAGGAGGGCTCAAATTGAGCTGAGCTTTGAAGAGAACTAGATATTTCAAGAGTCAGAGGGTAGAAGAGAGAGTATTCCAGGCAAGGTGATTAGCCTGTGCAAATGCAGAAGTAGAAATGGAATGCTACGTGTGGAGAAGAGCAAGCAGATCAATTGGAGGGTAGCTAGGGGGCACAGTGGATGGAGTGCTAAGCCTGGAGTTGAAAAGGCTCATCTTCATGAGTTCAAATCTGGCCTCAGATAACTTGCTAAACTGTATGACCCTGGGCAGACCACTTAATCCTGTCTGCCTCAGTTTCCTCATCTGTAAAATGAGCTAGAGAAGGAAGTATATCTCTGCCAAGAAAATCTCAAATGGGGTCACAAAGAGACAAGATCTAAATGACTGAATAACAGCAAGCAGGCCAATTTAGCTTGATTGTAGAGTAAATGAGGAGGTCATTAATATGTAATCATCATGGAAAGGTAGACAGGAACCAGAGTATAAAGGACTTCAAACCCCATTTATTTTAAGGGTAATGGAGAGCCACAAACATTTCTTTAGGTGGAAAAGTGACATGCTGAGATCTCTGCCTCAGGAATGCTGACTTGGCAACTGTGTGGAGGTCAGGCTGGACAGGAGGCTATTGCAATAACATAGTTAGAGAAGCTAAGGACCTAGACAACTGTGCTTGTGGTTTGTGTAGAGAAAAGGGGATGGACTCTAGACATGTTGAGGAAGTGGAATGAAAAAGACCTGGCAAGCGATTGGACTTGAGGAGGTAGTGGTAGTGAGAGAGAGTAAAGAGTTTAGGATGATTCCCAGGGTTCGAAGTTGGGTGAGTGGAAGAATGGTGATGCCCTTTACAGAAATGAGAAAGTTAAGAAGAGTTGCAGTGACCAAAAATGTGTGCCACTCAGAGGCTGGTCCTCAGATGATAGATGCTCAGCCTCTAAGTATTTCCAGTTCCAACCAGTGCTTCCCTGGCAGAGTCTTCTAGACTCCAGAGTCACCTCCATGCCTTGAAGAAGTATTGGGGACAGTAGACAAGGAAAAAGAATGCAAATTTGACATATCTCCAGGGTCCTGACTCTCCCCTGGGGTGATGTTCAGGGCAGAGACTTTGAGAGAGAATGATACTAAGGCTGGTGATCCTCACTGCTGGGGGAAAGGTAGTGGGTCAGGGTCATTCAGACCCAGGACTGTAGGGCAGTGATCTCCATAATGGGGCTGTGAACTCCCAGGAAGACAATCACAAAGGATGGGTGGGCATCCATCAATAAGTCAGAGGATGGGAAAAAAGGTTTAAGTTCTAGCCTCAGAGTCATTCAATTATGGATTAGTGACAACTATAACACCCCCTTCACCCATTATCAAGTGACAAGCATAACTATAACACCTCCTTCACCCATTATCATTTAACATTCTCCCACTGTACCATCTATGACTGATGTCCCACCGCCTCCCGCCAAGGTTGTTATAATCCAGCCCTGGCCCCTGTCACCCCAAGGGATTGCTTTGACAAATTTTCCTCCCAGTCCAGGAGTCCCATAGTCGGACCCCTAGACCTTGACTATGGCAGGCAGACCTCAAGGAACCCTATGTGCTTCAGTGACCCTGAGTAAGAGCCCTGCTGCCCCATCTCCTTCATTCTCAGTGAGATGGAATGATTTGCCCAGGGAATGAGTAGGTTATGTTTTTCTTTGCCAGTCTTGGTACATTATCTTATCTTTTAAGCCTTGATCTTTTCAGAACTCTTTTTTTTTTTTTTTTTTTTTTTTTTTTTTTTTTGCTGAGGGAATCTTCATTTCCCTCCACCCAAGTCCCCTCCCAGTCTACAATCTCAGTGTCATCTCTGACTCCTCACTCTCACTTATTCCATATATCTAATCAGTTGCCAGATGTTTGTTTTTTTTCCCCTTCTCTGCAACATCTCTTCTATCTTTTTCCATCTCTACTCAGCCACTATTTTAGTTCAGGCCCTCATCGCCTCTCACCTACATTTTGGAACTTGATGTTCTAGCTCAAGTCTCTTTTCGTTCCAGCCAGCCTCCATGTAGCTGCTAAAAGAGACTTTCCAGAAGTACAGGGCTGACTGCGTCACTCCCCTCATTCAATAAATCCCAGTGACTGGCTGCCTATGGAATCTAGGATTAAATATTATTATTATTTATTATTTCACTTTTTTGGTAAGCTTTATAATATTCCTAGTAATACAGAAGTGCATGTATATAATTTCTCACTGAGTACAAGATGTATTTGGAGATGGTACCCTGACTGCTCCCAGCTCTAGCCTCCCAAGGTGCCCCCAGACTATGACCCAACTTAAAGTCCCTGGGAGAGGGTTTAAATTTCTAAAAAAATCTGAAATTAACTAACACTGAATAAAATGAGCATTCCTATGCAGAAAGCAGATAATGAGAATTGTACACGAAACCATGAATCTCTGTTATGTATAGCTTGTTTTTCCTTTTAAGTGTATAATTAATTCAATATTATTTCCAAAATTGTCTACCCATTTATATTTCCATTCCTTTCTTTCTGTTATTTTTTTTGTGCATTAAAAATGGTACAATGATTTTCCTTTCTTTCTTTTCTTCTTTTTTTGGGGGGCAATACTATTGCTAGCTCCCCTCTCAATTTCCTTCCTTCAGATATTTTTTTAAAGCAAGAATGAAGCCTTTGTAACAGGTATGTGTAGTTGAGTAAAACCAATGTACATGGCGCAGCTAGGTGGCTCAGTGGATTGAGAGCTAGACCTGGAGATGGGAGGTCCTGGGTTCAAATATGACTGTAGATACTTTTTAGCTATATGACCCTGGGTAAGTCACTTAATCCCCTCTGGAACTGACACTTAGTGTCAATTCTAAGGCAGAAGATAAGGGTTTAAAAAAAGGCATGCAGTGTCCATGTCAAAAAATGTATGTCTTATTCTGCATCTTCTGATAATCATCTCTCTGTCAGTTGGATAACATGCTTCAACATTAAGAACTCTGGAATCATGGTTGCTCATATCATTTTTAACCCTTCCTTTCTATCTTAGAATCAATACTGTATATTAGTTCCAAGGCAGATGAGTGGTACCAGCTAGGTAATGGGGGTTAAGTAACTTGCCCAGGATCACACAGCTTGGTCATATCCGTGTTCACATTTCTTAAGCCTTTCTGAATTGTTTTTCTTTTACAGGTTATTATTGTATAAATAATTCACCAACTTCTGTTCCTTTCATTCTATATCAATTCATACAAGTCTTCCCAGGTTTCCTTGAGACCATCCCATTCATCCATCAGTTCTCAGCTTCCATTACATACACTGTAATTTGTTCCTGAACTGCTGACCATCCCTTTGTTGCCAATTTTTTGCTATAATAAGTAGAACTGCTATAGATACTGTTGTACCTATAGATGTTTTCCATCTTTCCTTAATCTCTTTTTTTTGTTTTTGTTTTTTACCCTTGTACTTCGGTGTATTGTCTCATAGGTGGAAGGGTGGGCAATGGGGGTCAAGTGACTTGCCCAGGGTCACACAGCTGGGAAGTGGCTGAGGCCGGGTTTGAACCTAGGACCTCCTGTCTCTAGGCCTCACTCTCACTCCACTGAGCTACCCAGCTGCCCTCTCCTTAATCTCTTTTGAGGGATAGGCTTATTAATAGCATCGTTGGGTCAAAAGGTAATGCATAGTTTAATTACTATTAGGGAATAGTTATATTTTTTTTTGCAGGATAATTGGACCAATTCACAGCTCCATCGATAGTTCCATCAACATGCTTTTCTTCCTGCAGCCCCTTCAACAATGGACATTTTCTTTTTATATCATCTTTGCAAATCTTGGTATAGGATGTAGGATCTCAGATTTGTTTTATGATTATTAGTATTATGAAGCATTTTCCTCCCATATAGATGTGTTGGTGAACCTATAGCAACATGTGCCACTGCATGCCAGAGGGAGCTGCTCCCTTCCCCCTCTCCACATGTGCCTGAGGACATTTCTCACATCAATTGCCCCTCTGCCCAGCAGCCCAGTGGGAGAGCGCTTCCTCCCTCTCCTGTTTGAGGTAAGGTAGGAGGCTCACATGCAGTGTGAGATTTGCACTTTGGGCACTCCATCTCTATCAGTCTCTAAAAGGCTTGTCATCACTGCCATATAGCTTCTGATAGCTTGAATATCTCCTTTTGAAAACTACATGTTCCTGGAATTTGACCATTTATCAGTTAGAAAATGTTTCTGAGGTCAGATTTGAATCCAGAACCTTCCATCTCTAAGCCTGGTTCTCAATTCACTGAGCCACCTAGCTACCCCCTGCCCCCCAGTTGCCAGTAATTTTGATGATTAATGTTTCATAATTAGATTTTTTTATCATCTATCCCTCCAGATGAATTTTTAAAGAGCTAAAAAAATTATATTGGTCTCTCCTAGAGCACCCCCCGCCAAAGACTACTTAAGGTAGGCATTATGTCTTACTTTGTACACTTCCCCTTCTGAGCCTCAGTTTCCTCATCTATAAAATAGGGATAATACATTTTGTAAAGGGTTGTTGTTTGTAAACATTAAAGCACTACAGAAATGATCATAGGTTTTAGAGCTGGAAGGGATTTGGTGGTTATCTAGTCCAGTCTCCTCATTTTGTAAAAGCCCTCTTAGAAATGTGAGTTATTCTTATATTATTACCTGAAGAGCAGTCATTTGGAAGAAGAGTTAAGTTTGTTTTGTTTGGCTCCAGAGGATAGGAGCAATGAGTAGAAGTTAAGGAGAAGCAGATTGCTCTCCAATTCAAGGAGGAATTTCCTAATAATGGGGGCTGTCTCCAAATGAAATAGGTTGCCTCAGACATAGGGTCATGGGATCATAAAATTTAAACCAGGAGACATCTTAGAGAAATGCCGTTGATTGGGTGAAGTAATCCAATGCTTATTTTTTGATGGGGAAACTGTGGCTTGTCCAAAGTCACACAGGTCAGAACTGGAGAAGACAGTAAAAGAATTCTATGCTTCAAGTAGGAATTGGGCTAAATGACTTCTGAGGTTTCTTCCAGCTCTGACAATTCCTGTCTCTTTGAATCCTTATATTTTCTTTTTTTATGTTCTAAGCTTTTTCCATTTCCTGAATGTCTGTGTTCCCTAGTCTAACATTTTTTAATTCTAAGATTCCTTCCACCTCTGACATTCTATTTTCTAACATGCTATTCATGGATTCGCAAGCCGGAGAGACCGTCACTATTTTATTCAAAAGGATCAATGATTTCATCTATTCAGTGGTTTCTTCCACCAGGGTAAATTCCAATCCATCTAGGGGGCAGCTGGGTAGCTCAGTGGATTGAGAACCAGGCCTAGAGATGGGAGGTCCTAGGTTCAAATCTGGCCTCAGACACTTCCCAGCTGTGTGACCTTGAGCAAGTCACTTGACTCCCATTGCCTACCCTTATCACTCTTCTGCCTTGGAGCCAATACACAGTATTGACTTCAAGACAGAAGGTAAGGGTTTAAAAAAATTCCAATCCATCTATGCCTGCCTATTCGGAACAGTTCTTGTCTGTATCTTCCCCAGAATTCACCACTGAGACTTCAGGCATAGATATTCTGGAGTCCTCTCTGCCTATGCTCTTAGTGTGCCAGGAAAGCATCCTGGCAACATGTTTACTTGTCATTTCCCATTCTTGCCATGTGACCAGCCCTATCACAGAAGTCCTTGACATTTGCTCTGATTCTTATAAGTTCCTCACTGGCTGTATGTTGTATCTACTTTCATCCACTCTGATGCTCCTTTCTATGGTCTCCTGTAGGATACATACCTTTAGAAACAATTATATTCCATGACTCAACACCAAAAAGCAACCTTGATAGAATGTTAGCATTGAAAAGATGGGATTTAGCAGTCATGGAAAGTTTGTGGTAAGAAGCTCTGCCATTTCCCCAAAGCAATCCAATTCCCTCTCTTACTCCTCTTCAGTTCTGGGCTTAAATCAATGTACATCTCTAATCTCTATCCCAGATATAGATACCAGTACAATATGCTCTATGGGGGTATCCTTCCAGGTGCATGTTAAAATCTGGGCAATAGACATTTCATCCACTTGGTCTTTCTTGTATAGATGGAAGGCTAAACTCCTTCACAAGATTACAGATTTCTCTCCAGGAGCTTCTGCAAAGTTCTGAGTCTCAATACAATCAGAACAATGACATCTAAAAGGGGAGCATTTAGAGATCTTCATCATCCCTTGAGGAAATCCCTTTTTCTACTTGGACTTGCTCCGGATTTCCTCCATTGTGGTGGTGAATAACATTTGGAGCGAATACATCTCCATGTTTTATACTTTACTTAATGCTTATTATCAGTGAGTCACTGAACAGGATTATTTACATTGTTATGTCTTCCAAGGAATCTTGAATGATTTTGATGCATGGAGAGGAAACACTTTGTTATCAAAAAGCCAGTAAGAACGTGTTTTGTTCTACCCAATCAAATGTGTGTGTGTGTTTTTCATTATCAACAAAGGATGAGCACAATGGGATCCTATATTCTCTGCATCTTTCAGTTAACTGTGCAATGACAAAGTGTGGGCCATTGTTGAATGTTACTTGTGAAAGCCCCCTTGTTCCCTAGTAATTCTCTCATTGCGGATGCTCTCACTTCATATATAGATGCTAAGCAAGATTCGGTTAAGATGAGAGAGAGTAGGCATACAAATCATTAGTCATTGATGTTCTCTTGAATGCCTGAGATTTTCTCCATGCCCTTGGGATCTTCTTCTTCAGATATTTTGTTTATCAGTCTCTCAATGTCCTCACAATTGTATTGCTTCCAGCATGGATCTCTGCTGTATCCATTTGGTCCAATCCAGCTGTTTTTCCCCCATCTTTGTCCTCTTTCATGCTGTAACTCTCTATGAGCACAATTATGATTGCAATGTTAGGGTTCTGGTATGGTGACTTCACTGTTCTCAATGGAGAAAAAGCTGCTTCCTGCCAATCTGTGTATATTCCCTAGGTTTCATTTGTTCCTTTTTCTTTTTTAAACCCTTACCTTCCATCTTGGAATCACTATTAAGTATTGGTTCCAAGGAAGAAGAGCAGTAAGGGCTAGGCAATTGGGATTAAGTGACTTGCAAAGGGTCACACAGCTAAGGCACATTTGAACCCAGGACCTTCCATCTCTAGACCTAGCTCTCAATCCACTGTGCTACCTAACTGTCCCAGTCCCTCCATTTTCATCTTTGAATGCCTTTGGCATAACTTGGCTCAGCTGGATATTCTGGCAAGTTTTCATTAAGCAGGGATAATCCCTCACTGCTTCTCTCTGCTTTGTGAGACTATATTGCTTATAAGCATTCTTCATTTTGCAGATGAAAAAAATTGAGATTGAGGGGAAAGTAGTATGGCTCTAGTGAAATTGGCAGTTTCCAGATTAGAATTCAGGTCTTCTGACTCCAAATCCAGTGTTAATTCCACTGTCCCCCTTCAGTTCTAACAGTCCATATTTGAAAGATCTTTTGGGGTTTGAGAATTCTGTGTTTTAAGGTCCTTACCAGCTGTAATATCCTATAGCCTAAGGTCTCTTCTAACATTCTCTAAAGGGCCACGCAATACCAAATGGGAGATAAATCTCAGACACTGAGAATTTGGAAACTGTCCAGAAGAGGGCAAATAGGACGAGGATCATTGAATTCATTCCTGTTCTAGGATGATCAGTTGAAAGGAACAGGGATGAGAAGACTCAGAGGGAAGTTTTAGCTGCCTTCAAATATCTGAAGGGCTGTCCCTAAGGGACAGAACCGGAGCAGTAAGTTGCAAAGAGGGGAATTGGGACTTGATTTCGGGAGAAGTTTCCTAACACTAAGATCTGTCCAGTGGTGAAATGGGCTACGTTGGAAGATAGTGGCTTTTTCCCTCGATGGAGACCTTCAAGCTGAGGCTGGATGACCACTTGTCAGGTGAGTTATAGTGATGATTCTTGCTCCAGTATACATTGGACCCCAAGATGACTTCTGAAGTCCCTTCCAACCTCGAACCCTATAATTTTGCGTGGGATCAGAAATATCCTCTTAGGACACACCATAAAAGAGGAGAAGCTACCCAAATCACACAGAAAGGTGAATGAATCCAGTCATACTCCAACCAGCTTTCTATTCCATTCAACATCACAATTCAATTCAACAAACATTTATTAAAGGCCTTCTGTGTACAAAGCCCGTGTCCCTGGTGTGCTGGCCAAGTTCTCCTTCCCAGCTGGGAGAGGGGTGCTGATTTCCAGGATGTACATCCGAGAGCTCAGCCTGTGACTGTTATAATTGGGCAACATTTTCTGTGGGCTTCCCTCGACCCTTGCTGAAGATCTGTTAGGCCCTAGAAACCTAAGCACAGACCAGGTAAGGAATTAATTCTGGTTTTGAAGGTGGCTTTGGTTACCCTCTGATGTCCTAGGTCCACTGGGAGGAGAGAACAGAGAAGGGGAAAGAAGGAGGAGCGGGGCAGGGATCCTCACTCATCCCTACCCCACCTGCCGTCTAATGCTTCAGCTTCTACCTGAAGGTCTCAGAATTTCCCAAGTCTGCTCCTTCAAATTCTGCCCAATGGGGTGAGTAGAGAGAGCAGGGGAGGGGAATAGATGATGAGGAGAGAGCTAGTATTTTGAGGAGGGGAGAAAAGGCAAGGCTGGCTCTTTCTGTTCTTAGCACAGTGCTTGGCACATAATAGGCACTTAATTAAAGCTAGCTGGCTGACTGGAAAGGGGTAAGGGCATGGCTCCTTCAGCTAAGGTCTCTATCCCTGAATAAGGAGTCATTTGGTTCTGAGGGCAATGAGGTTGGCTGGCTGTTTCTGGAGTGGCAGGAGTGAGGGCTGGAGGTGTCAGCGAGGTTTTTTTGGTGGAGGCTGGCTATTCTGCTGTGAAAGGAGGGTATCATTCTTTGAGGGCTGGGATGTCGTGTTTTCCTGGGGGTAGTAGGGCCAGGGTACCTCAGGGCTTTCAGCAGAGGAGAGAATCATATCACTGGCAGTCTCTGTGGTGGGGAGGGTACTTTCCTGGGAGGGTGGAGGTGCCTGGCTTTTGCTAGTGGGGCGGAGGAGCAGGGGGCAAAAGATTCAAGTCTGTTTCTTGGTGATGAGGGAGAAGGGCTATTGCCCTAGGGTAGAAGACAAGGCTGTTTCCCTGAGGGTAGGGTGGGAAGCAGATGTTCCCTGAAGTGGGGAGAGGAGGGGGTCTCCTGGGGCTACTTTCCCTGGCTCTCCCAGGGGGCTGGGCCCTGTTGGGCAGGGCAGCACCTTCCCGGAGTCAGGGAGAAGCTCACTCCATGTTGCTATGCATGGCTTAGCAACGTGCATTCACTGAGGATAATGAAATTATCCCCAGGAAACAATGCAGGCATCACTTGAAGCCAAGAAGGAGCCAGAGCTGCTGGCATCCCTTGTTTATTAAGACAAGGCTTATGCCACAGGAGTTGGAGGGGGGGGAGGGAGGGAGGAGGCCCCCGAGCTCATTCTTGTTTCAGAGCAAAGGGAAAAAAAGAGGGGAAGAGGGAGAGGTAGTCACCTTCAGTCCTGGCACTTGAAGGTGAGCCCCGAGGGGTCAGAGGCTGTTAAAGAGAGGAGAAGAGAGGAGAGGAAACCCATGGAGCTCAATGAGACTGGTGATGGGCAGGATTTCCCCTGCAAATCCTGTCCAGGGACCAGATTGGGTCTGGGTAAGCCACATAGTCTCCCTCCAAGCCACAGCCTATGCCTTCTGTTCTGGACCTTTGCTCCCCAAAGGATCGACTGCCTCATTCTGTTCCTGTCCCCTACCAGCCACACAGTCTCCTCCCTCCCTCCTCCTATTCTGGCCCCTGGTTCTAGGGGGGAAAGGGCCTGGGGCGAGATAAGAGAAATAAGGACCAGCTCTGGGAGGTTAGACCATAGAATGTTCAAGCTGAAAGGTCTCTTAGAACCATGGATTGCTATGATATGGAATGGAAGAATTGGATGGAACATTAGAACATAGACTATTAAAACAGGTGGGGACAATGGAACAGAATGGGGAACAGCCAGAATGAGGAAGTTCGTAGGATCATAACTTTAGGACTAGAAAAGTCCTTAGAGGTCTAGTTCAATCCCCTAATTTTTCAGATGAGGAAAACTGAGGTTCAGAGGGATGAAGTGACCAAGATCACTTTCACCCCGCTAGTAAATGACAGAGGTAGGATTTGAACTCAGGTCCTCTTACTCCCAACTCTCATACTCTCTCCTCTTCCACTGTATTCAGACCAATTCAGGAGGACTGTGTTCAAGTTCTGGGCTCTAAAGAACACTCACAAGCAGAAGTGTATCCAACGTCTGGGAGGGCAACCAAGATGTTGAAAGAACTAGGCTGCCATGCAATTGGAGGGTGAACTAAAGGAACCCGAGGAATTTAGCCTAGAAAAAAGAAAACTTGGTGGTGGTGGTGGGGGGAGGGGGGAGGCTGGTGGTTTGAATGACTTGTTTTGTCAAAGGGCAGAACTGGAGCGTCACTGTGGTACAGTGGAAAACACACTCCCCTTGGAAATGGGAGAAACCTAGCTTTGAATCTTGCCTCTGCTCACTGCTAGCTGTGTGACCCCAGGCAAGAGATTCAGCCTCTCTGATCCTCACTTTCCTTCTCTGTAAAACAAAATGTATGTAGTATGTATGGATGTAAGGCTGATTTCATGGGGTGGGGGGCAAGGCTAACGTCAGTTAATGTAATGAAAATGCTTTGTAGACTTTCAAAAGTCAACCACTATTAACTTAGGACAGGGGATGAAAGTTACAACCAGGCAGAGTTTGACCCAATATTAGGGAGAATTCATTATCTCTCCATTCAAGTTGCCCCAAAGAGGAATGCATAGCCTTTAAGTTAGTGAAGAATCTGACACTGGGGGGTCTTTTTAAGGGGGAACCTCCATCTGAGGAGACTGGAGGGGGACTGGCTTTTCTGATATGGATTGGGCTAGATTTCTCTGAAGACCCTTCCAACTCTAAGATCCATCAAATGGAAGAGTTCCAGCATAGACCTTCCTTCTGCTACTAAATAGTTATAGGTCCCTGGGGCAGGTCGTTACCCCTCTCTAAGGAGTTTCCTTAGCTGTAAGATGGGGGTCAGACCTCCTGACACACACCTACAATCCCAGCTATGGGTGAGGACAAGCCCGAAGGATCTCTTGAGCTCAGAAGTTCTGAGTTTGCAGCAAAGCTAAAAGTCGATTGAAAGAAGGAACTAAAATCAATGTGGTGATGGTGGGAGGTGGAGGTGAGTGGGGGCAATCAGGTTGCCTAAGGAAGGGCAACCAATCCAGATCAGAAATGGAGTAGGTCAAAGTGCAGAGTGAGAAGGGGCCCTGCCCTTCCAGCTTGGTCAAGTGAAGGTGACCCTGTCTTCAAAAATAAAAAGAAAAGAAAATGGCATGAGTGTATTAATGCAGGAGTTCTTATTTTTTTTCTGTAGCATGGACCCCTCCAACAGTCTGATAAAACCTGTGGATCCCTTCTCGGAATGTTTTTAAATACATAAAATAAAATAGCTAAGATTATAATGGAATCCCCTTAGGCTGACAACTTGAGAGACAATGAGCAAATTATTACAAAAACAAGTTCATGGACTCCAGGTTATGCATAAAATCCTGCCTTAGATAGTCTTTAAAGTTTCATCAAGCTCTCACATTCTATGTTCTTAGGTTCCTCTCAGCTCTCACAATCTAGGTTCTAGGTTCCTCTCAGCTCTTTCAATCTAGGTTCCTCCCAGTTCTCACATTCTGTGTTCTAAGGTCCCCCCAGATCTTACAATCTAGGTTCTAGGTTCTTCCCAGCTCTCACATTCTAGGTTCCAAGGTTCCCCCTAGCTCTCACAATCTGGATTCTAGGTTCCCCTTAGCTCTCACAATCTAGGTTTTAGGCTCTTCCCAGCTCTCACATTCTATGTTCTAAGGTCCCCCTCTCACATTCTAGGTTCTAAGGTTCCTCCCAGATATCACAATCTAGGTTCATCTCAGCTCTCACATTCTATCTTCTAAAGTTCTTCCAAGCTCTCACATTCTATGTTCTAAGGTACCCCAGATCTCACAATCTAGGTTCTAGGTTCCTCTCAGCTCTTGCAATCTAGGTTCTTCCCAGTTCTCACAGTCTATGTTCTAAGATCCCCCCAGATCTCACAATCTAGGTTCTAGGTTTTTCCCCAGCTCTCAATTCTATGTTCTAAGGTTCCTCCCAGCTCTCATAATATGGATTCTAGGTTCCTCCCAGCTTTCACAATCTAGGTCCTAGGTTCCTCCCAGCGCTCACATTCTATGTTCTAAGGTTCCTCCCAGATATCACAATCTAGGTTCATTTCAGCTCTCACATTCTGTCTTGTAAGCTTCTTCTCAGCTCTCACATTCTGTGTTCTAAGGTTCCTCCCAGCTCTCATAATCTGGATTCTAGGTTTCTCAGCTCTCACAATCCAGGTTCTAGGTTCCTCTCAGCTCTCACATTCTAGGTTCTTTACTCTAGATGTCAACATTGTGACGTAGAAGTTTAAAAAAGTTTTTCCATGAAGCCTTATCTGATTTTCATGGAAACTTCTTTAGTTCTGGGAGCTCCTCCAAGCCCCGGCGCCCAGCTCCATGCATAGTAGGTGCCCAATCACGAATGTTTTATGTTCTAAGGTCCCACGTTTCTGCTCTGTCTGTGGTGAGAAGGTGCCTCTAGCAGCGGGGCTGCCATTCTAGGATGGCCTCCTTTCTCTTCTCCCTCCCTTTGTCCCTGGGGCAGGGTTAGGGGAAGGAGGGGTGACTAAGGGGGTGAGGGGGAAAGTGCGTGAGCTCTTCTCAGAAGTTGACAATTCCTCGGGAGATAAATGATGGTGACCTTGCTACACTGAATGGCTCCGGATAGTAAATTCCCCAGATTTATCTAGGACGAGGGCTTGTTTAGTTAACCTGGGGTGGGGGTGGGGGGGCCTGGATGACTGGAAGGATAATTATGTATCTGTATATATCTATGCATGCATGTATGTATATCATGGATAGAGCCCACGGCACACACATGTGACATATAGGGTGGGCAAACAGGTGCAAACAGAACTACGGGGGGCTGGGCAGGGCTATGTTAGGCTTCTGCCTTGACCCCCCACCCCTGCCCCGACTTTCATCTCCCTCAGAGTGGGGCCCAGCCCCTGCCCTCCCCAATGGAAGAGGGCCGTCGTTTTTTGGCTGGGAGGGACAACAGGATCCCACGCCACCAGCTCCAAATACCCTCCTCCATCTGGGGCACCTCTGGATTCAGGGGCTACCAGAGGAAGGGGGAGGGGAAGCCCAAGAAAGAAAGCTGGGAGCAGGTGGATAAGTGGCTCTTGTGTCAGCCCAAGGAGACTGAGCTTCTGCCTTTGGCCATGGGGGAGGCTGGGGAGGGGGGAACAGAATGAAGGAAGGAAGGATCTTCTGCTTTTCAGTGGGGCGAAGATGGGGAGGTTTGAGGAGAGAGAGGGGACCTCTGAATTTTGAGGGGCAGGGGCTGAACGGGAAGGAGGGGTCTCCTGTCTGTAGGGAGGTCCTGTGTTTGGTGACAGGAGGGTGGTGAGGTGGGGGGGGGGGAATGGGATCTCCTGCTTTTGTGGGAAGAGAGGAGGGAAGAGCCCGAGAGACAGAAAGGGGCATGGTGGGGCTGAGGCAGCCAGACTCCAACTGCTTTGTTTTTCTTCTTCCAAGTTCAGCCTCTTTTTTCCCTTGGCTTTCACCTCCAACCCCACTTCAGGCCCTTTTCCCCTCCCACTCGTCCAGCCCCAAGGTGCCCAGTGTCCTGCCTTCTCCTTGCTTTTCTCACAAAGAGCTCCCCCGCCCCCAAACCCTGCTGTCTGGAAAGGGACTAATCAGGGCCCTCCATCCTGCCTGAAGACCAGTGGCTGACCGTGTAAGCACCCTCTTCCAGGTGACAAAGCAACAAGCCAAAGGAATGAAGGTCTAATGGTGAAATCTGTGACACGAAGTTCTCTAGGGGTGGCAGCCATGGAACAGGAACTGAGTGGGGGTTGGGGGATGAGTTGGAGCAGCTCCCTGGGAGATAGTCTCCATTCTGCACCACCCCAGAACTTCCAGAGCTGTCCCTAAGCTCCTGAGCAGAGCCAGTTTGCTCACTTCTGAGCTTTGGCCCTGGGCCAGTTCCTCTCCAGCCCCCAGCCCCAGTAAAGCTTTTATTCCTTCCTCTTTCCATCTCCTACCTGAGGATTTGAATGCTGTCAGCTCCACTGCCTGAAAACAGGATGGAAATCACAGATAGGGTTACTAGCTCATACCTGAACAGATCCCAAACCAGGGGGAGAGTCTCAGGGGTTTGGGGCTCAGTTTCCCCACCTAACTTTTATTGGTTAACTGTCAATGGCCTGAGCCCAATCCACCTTCTCCAGGAACACACATTCTTTCCCTCTCTATCACTCAACTGAACCCTCCTTCTGTCCCCTCTCCACGATTCCCCCAAGTCTGCCCTATTCTGTCTTCCATTTTCCAATTCAGTTCTTTCCCTCGACTCAGTCATTTCTTTTCTCCCTCCTTCTACTTTTACTCCATTTATATCTCCGTGACTCTGAATTTAGGGGTCTGGGGGAAGGGGCTTACTGGTCTCCTCCTGTGACCTTCTTCCTCTCTGGGCCTCCGTTTCTCCATCTGTAAAATGTCGGAGTTAGACTAGATGAGTCCCTTCCAGCTCTAAACCTATGCCCTAGGATCCCTCCTGCCCCGAGAGTGTGGGGAACACAGGGGGTCTGTGGGGGTGTGGCTGGGATCCCCTTTGAGTGGAGTTGGCTTCTCCCCACCTCTCCTGGACCAGATCAGGGGCTGACTGACCGCCTCCCCCCCCCCACCCCTCCCCAACAGCTGCAGCTGTTATGAAATGGTTTCCTCCTCTCCCCTCCTCCCCTCGGAACACCAGCCCAGCAACAAACTGATTCGATCTCTCAGCCTCCCTCCGTCTCTTGGCCTTGGCATTCAGACACCATGTGGAGATTAATGCTCCTGGACTCAGAAATCATGTCACCTGGCTCTTCTCCCAGCTAGCACCTCCCTCAGGGCTCTTCTGCCCAGTAACTGAATGCCCAGCTGACTACTCAGCCCCCAGGTGGTGGAAAGCCCCCCCAAGGGCTCAGGATGGTCCATCAGAGGCATAGGAGAGGGGTGTGGGAGCCCCAGGAGAATTTAGGACATTTGATCCAGGCTCTGCCTAGACAAACCCTTCTTTGCACTCCTTGCTGGGTTGTGGGCTGGACAGTAAAAGCATTACCCAGTTCTGGGTTAGCCAGGTTAGTCTAAGGGGCTAGAAGCAGCTTTAATATTGTAAAAAGAGCCATGCACGAGTCAGGACACGGGGGTTCCAGTCCTTGGCTCACTGCGTGACCTTGGACTAATCACTTTTCTTCTCTGGCTCTCAGTTTTCTTAGCTTTAAAATGGAGGGGTTGCATAAGGTGGTCTGGAGGTCTCTTCCATCTCAAACAATCTGTGCCCTATGTTCTAGCATTCTGTGGTCTGCGATCCCATCCAGCCCTAATAGGCGATGTTCTGTGTCAAGCCCCCTCTCAGCCAGAACGCTCCACGTTTCTCTGTATCTTTCAGCTCTGACATTCTGGGATCTAAAGGCTATTTTTAGGGATGGCATTTTATGATGAGCAGTCTGGCCCCAGCTGCTCTCAGAATCTATGGCACCTCCTAGACCCAAGTTTGGGGCTCCAGAGATTGTTTCCATCCCCAAACACCAAGCCCAAAGACAACTTACTGATTTTTCCAGTGACATGATGGATGAAATGCCCACTGGGATTTTGGCGCCAAAATTCCCTAGAGTTTTAAGGAAACATCAGTTGTGTTAAAGTTTGTCTTTAACAGAGCCCAGAAATCAATAAAGAACAAGCCACCCTCCCTTAGTCTGTGCCACTGAATTAAAGAAGTTAGCCAAAATTGGGGGGGGGGAGGGATAGTGGATAGAGAGCCAGGCCTGGAGATAGGAGGTCCTGGATTCAAATCTGGTCTCAGACACTTCCTAGCTGTGTGATCCTGGGTAAGTCACTTATCCCCCATTGCCTAGCCCTTACTGATCTTCTGCCTTGGAACCAATACCCAGTATTGATTCTAAAATGGAAGGTAAGGGTTTTTGTTTTTTAAAGAAGAAATGGGAGTATTCATCATGTTTTAAAGGCTGTTCCACCTCTAACAACCACTGGTGGTGTTGCTATTAAAGATCCTTTTTATTATTTCCATTTCTCTAGTATGTTAAGGACCTCAAAGCACTTTTTTCCCCAATAACTTTGTGGGGTAGGCTAGACAAGAATTATTATTCCCATTTTATAGATGAAGAAATCAAGGCTTAGTTAAGGTTTACTGACTTGCACTGGGTCATGCCACTACTAAGTGTCAGAGCCTGGACTTGAACAGGAGGCTACTAGGTGGCACAGAGGGGAGAGTGCTAGACTCTGAGCCCGGGAGACTTGAGTTTGAATCCTGGACCAGATGCTGTTTGAACCTGGGCAAGTTCTTCTTAGTTTCCTCATCTATAAAATGAGGATAACAGTACTTATCTCCTAGGATCATTGTAAGAATCATAAGAGATAATACTTGTCAAGCACTTTGCAAACCTTAAAGTATTACATAAATGCTATTATCATTATCCTTTATCATCATCATCATCATCAAAGTTGGATTTTTTACTTTGTTTTGGCTGAGCACTCTTTCTACTATGCTGCCTACAGGAAGGACCAAACGCAATTTTTTAAGGGGCTTTGAAAAGGTGAAGAGATACTCCAATTCTGAAGATGACAGTCCCACTGAGAGACGGGGAGAGGAGGCTCCTGAGCAGGGCACAGTGACTTGCTTAGGGTCTTGCAATCAGAGGGAGAGGGGGCCACCTTGTACCTTGCTGGGCGATGTCTCTTTGGAGAGGAGCTGGGGTGGCTGGGGCTGCGGCAGAGGTGCTGCGGGCGAGGCCAGGGGGATTTCCTTTCTTCATCTCCCAGGAAGCAGTGTTCATGGGGTTTCTTGAGTAGTTTATTGGTCGGGAACAGTTCTGTAAGCCACAAATATCCCTCACTAGCTTGGGTATGTCCTCAGGATAGCTCCAAGGAAGCTGGAGTCGGGAGGTTGGGGATGTGGGTACGAATCAGACCCAAGTCCATACAGGGACCTTAGTTGCATGGCCAAAGTTCAATGCCTCTCCGTAGGAGAGAGGAGACAGAGCTGAGGCAAAGAACTATCAGATCATTCCATGTATGTCACATAGATTGCAACAATATGGAAAGAGATCAGCAGAGTCACACAGAGATGGAAGACGCCCCAAGATGCCCCCAGCATCTCGCATGAGATACTTACTGTGAACAAGAGAGCCTTCTTTTTCTCTTTCATCCTCTGTATGGCTTGTCTAACCTGGGGTAGGGAGTGAGAGGAGAAACAGGGACCAGACCTGTGGTCATCTTGCCACAGAATCAGAGAAAATCAGAGCTGGAGAGTCCAACTGTCTCATTTGTCAGAGGAGGAGACAAAGACCTGGAAAGTGACTTGCCCAAGATCACACAGTTAGAGGCTAGAATTAGGCATGAACCTAGTCTGATGCCCTTTCTGCCCTTCCCACAGGCATCTCACCAGTCTTGTAGCAGGGGCAACAAGCTCTGATTTAGCTTCAGTTCAGAGACAGCTTTGGAGCTAAGCTCTAGGACCCAGTCCCCAAGAGCCAATCAGGTGCCACATAAAAGAGCCAGCTGGAGGGGAAATTGGGATTTCTGTTTCTAGGTATCTGAAGAGTCTCCCATGGATGAGAGGGAAAAAAGCATTTATGTAGCACCCACTATATGTCAAGCACTGTGCTAAGTGCTATTTGCAAATACGTGCTGTTATTAACCCTATTTTGCAGTTGAGGAAACTGAGGCAGAGGTTAAGTGACTTGCCCAATGTCCCACAACTAAGTGTCTTGAATCTAGATTTGAACTCAGGTCTTCCTGATTCTAGCCTGCTCTAGCCATCTCATGTACCCGGCTGCCTCTGGTGAGGGATAGACATTAGATTTATTCTGCTTGACCCCTGACAGTGGAACGAGAAGTGATGGGCAGAAGGCAGATTTCAGCTTAATGCAAGGATGCGCTTTTTAACAAGCAGAATTGTACAACAGCACTGGCTGCCTCAGGAGGGATGAGTTTCCTGCCACTGAAGGAAGGTTCTTCAGTGGAGTCAGGCACATTGTGGAGGAAAGTCCCGCTCAGTTAGGGTTGAACTAGACACCCAGTGGCCCTGGACGTGGAGGACCTGGGTTTAAATCTCATCTGTGGTGCCTACTGTGCAAGATACCCTGGGCAAGTCACTTGGGCTGAATGGCTCTCCCTTAGCATCCCGGGATCGTCGTAGCTCCAAGATTCTGATTTCAGGCTGTTTGAAGATATTTCCTTCCCTTTGACAGTCTTAGCTCCTTCCTTTGCTAGCCTGCAGTGTTTGCTTTACTAAACCTGGGCCAGGGGCTGGGGGAACTGGACCCCACTCTGAGACACCCAGGGTGCTCCCCACCACTCACCTCGCTATTGTAGACGGCATAGACCAGGAAGATGTACAGCCCCTGGGAACACAACACAGAAGGGGAAAAGCATTATGCCCTCGGCTCTGGGGCTTGGGATCATCTACCTGCTTTTGGAGGGAGGAGTGGACAGGGGCCTGCCATCTTCGGCCATGGGGATGCCAGGGCCAGGGGAAGCTGAAGAAGACTGACGATTGCTGAATACCAGCGAGCATTTCCTTTGGGAGATTTTGCCCTCTAGTGGCCACATGGTCAGAAATTCCAGCAGGTCCAGGAATCCTATTCTTCCTCCAGCCCTGAGGCACAGAGTGATGGAGCTGGGTTAGAGACCTCCTGCCTTGTGCCCGTTGGACTAGAGTTCTCCAGGGTCTTTCCAGGTCTGATGTTCTAGATTCTAAAATGCTGTTTTCAAGACCCTTCCAACATTCTATGTTCTAAAGGAACTTGGTAAATTCTGAGTTCAAATCTAGCCTACTACCAGTGTGATCCTAGGCAAGCTTCTGAAGTTGTTTGCCTCAGTTTCCTCCATTGTAAAATGGGAATAAGAACAGCATTTACCTCAAAGGGTTGTCGTGAGAATCAAGTAGGAATATTTGTAAGGTGCTTTTGCATCTATTGTTTTATTCAGTCATGTCCAACTCTTTGTCACCCCTTTTGGGGTTTTCCTGCCAAAGATACTAGAGTGGGGGGCAGCTGGGTGGCTCAGTGGATTGAGAGCCAGGCTTAGAGATGGGAGGTCCTGGGTTCAAATCTGGATTCAGACACTTTTTAGCTGTGTGACCCTGGGCAAGTCACTTAATCCCCATTGCCTAGCCCCTTACCACTCTTCTGCCTTAGAATCAATACACAGTATTGATTCTAAGACAGAAGGTAAGGGTTATTAAAAATTAAAACAAATACATAAACAAATAAAAGATATTGTAATGGTTTGTCATTTCCCTCTCCAGGTCATTTTACAGGCAAGGAAACTGAGGTAAACAGGATTAAGTAACTTGCCTAAGGTCACACATCTAGTAAGTATCTGAGGCTAGATTTGAACTTGGGGAAGATGGGTCTTCCTGACTCCAGATCCAGCATTCTCTCCACTGCACATAACACATAGTAGGTGTTACACAAATGTTTATTCCCTTCCCTATCTATTCCCCTAAAGCCCCATTCTGCCCTAATAGTCTGTGTTCAAAAGTCCCTTCCGGCTCTAACTTTCTGTATTCCATCACAATTTTACATTTTAATCTTCTGAATTTGCCATTGCCTTCTGGGTGTGTGAGAGACAGGCACCAAGAGAAACTGAAATCCATGGAAACAGAAGCAAGGAGATGGAGAGCCCTGGATAGCCAATGGGAGAGATCAGAAGGAGAGAGCCACACATGGAACCGCAGAGGAGAGACTAAGGCAGGGAAGAGAGAGCCACGAGAGACTGAGCTAGACCCAGAAACAGAAATGGGGACAGAGACAGACACACAAAAAGACAGAGGAGGCTAGAAAGAGGGAGGAAGAGGAAGACACACAGAGAGATACACGCATGAATTCAGATTGTATCAGGGAGAGGGAGAAATCTAGAGGGAAGGGAACTGGTCAGAGGCAAAGGGGGAGGCAGAAGGTGGGCCTGAGCCAGTAGCTCTGGAAATGAGGTATTTTGGGCTCTGTTCCCTATCCAGGGAAGGAAGAGTTAACTCAAAGGTCTGACCAGGGAGCTAAAGCTCATGTACAGGAATGAGCTGGGCTTGAAGTCAGGATATCTCATTTTCCTGAGTTCAAATCTAACCGTGAGCCTCCTATTGGCTAGGTGACCCTGGGCAAGTCACCTAACCCTGTTTGCCTGACAAACTATGGTATCTCCGCCAAGAAAACTCCAAATGGAGTCACAAGGAATTGGACAGGACTGAAAATGACTGAAGGACAAAAACTAGGAATGAGTAGCTCCAGGGTGGAGCAGAAATTGGGAGAGATCCCGAGTACTCTATCTGCTGTCCACTTTCCACCGCCCCTCTCCACCGAATCCTGCCTCTCTGTTGAGCAAGAGCCTGGGAGATTTCCAAGAGAGATACCAGGGACAAGGAGAGACAGGTAGAGATAAGGAAAAAGAAACAGAGAAACTGAGATGGACAGAGAAAGAGAGAAGGTCTGAGAAAGGAAGAGAGAGAAAGCAAGAGAAAACAAAGCTAGAGATAGGCAGGGAGAGAGAGGTCCCCATCAGTTCAGGGTGAATGAGTTTCAGATGTTTTCTTCTTCCCCAAGAAGAGACAAGGGTCAGTTGCTGGAAGCTGGACTGGATGGGGGAGGAGACTATTCCCATATATACTTCATGGAGTTAGTCCAGATGGATTCTGCAACCCCTGGAAATGATGCTGCTGGAGCACGGGGGTGTGCGTGGGAAGCACTTTGGGGGATGTAGCCCAACACTTCCTCAGACCTGGGCCAAGATGAATGTCCGTCAGCCACGTACAGGACCTGGAAGCAGAGATCTGTGTCTCCCTCCCTCTTCCCACCTTCACCTTGGGCTGGGCTAGACACATGGCTTCTTCTGGGATAGCCATCCATCATCCCCTCCCGCCCTCACTCCAAGGACCCCACTGCTCCAGCGTTTGGGCTTCTCTGTCTTGTAGGGCAAGACCCCACAAGGATAATTCACACAGTGCTTTCCTGCTAGTTGCCCTGTGAGGTAAGGGCCTTATTCTCTCTATTTTACAGACGAGGCTGGAAGAACGGCAGAGACTTTCTTAAAGTTATACAACATGAAGCTACGATCACATCAGTATGGGTAGAGCTGGAAGGGACCTCAGAAGCCATCTACTCCAACTGAGGTCCAGAGAAGTAACATGACTTGTTCAAGGCCACACAGCCAGTAATTGTTAGGGGTGAGGGCTTAAATTCAGTTCTTCTGATTTGGCCAATTTTTCTAATTTCATAAAGAGGCAAAAGGGCAGGAGAAAGTGCAAAGAGTCCTGGATTTGGAACCAGAGGATTTGATTCAATTCAAAACAATAAACATCTGAATCTGAGTTTGAATCCCAGATTTTTAACTTAATAATTGTGTGACCTCAGGCAAGTAATTTATCTCAGTTTCCCCATCTGTTAAATGAGGGAGTCAGACTGAGGGATGTCTTTTCAACAACAAATCCTATGACTTCTCTGATTCTGGGTAAAGTGACTTTGTCATGCCAGCATCAAACACCAATCCTGAAGTCCGAATATTCCGCTTGGACTTCTGGGTCACTTTCTGTAATGGGACACCTTGAGCAGAGGAATGATAAGTAGGAAGTAGGGGTGGGGTCTGGCTGCCCAGGTAGACTGGACAATAGACCAGACCCAGGCCCTCTGGCCTGATTTTCCTCTATTGTTTCCTGAGTGGGGGTACCTGGAAAGAGTTGAGGATGATGGACACATATGCCCATGCCATGCTGAGGTGGGCCAGCATGCTGCCCAGCCACGTAAGGCCCAGAACTGGCAGTAACACTAACACAGGTTTCACTGTTGCCCTGGGAGAGAAAAGGAAAAAGAGCCCCATCAGTATAGAAGCCAATGACTAGGAAGGTGGAACACACCAGAGAACAGGTAGGTCCCTGCTCCCTTTCCCTACAAAAAGGACCAAGGATCGGGAATGGTAACTGGAATTGTTCTGTCCTATCTTCCCATGATCCTATAAGAACAGTTGTATGTGGACAGTGGGTAGAGAGCCAGTCCTTGAGATTGAAGTCCCTGGGTTCAAATCTGGCCTCAGACACTGCCTAGTTGTATGACCTTGGTCAAGTCACTTAACCCTAATTGCCCAGACTGTACTGCTTTTCTGCTTTGGGACTGATACTTAGTATTGATTCCAAGACGGAAGGTAAAGGTTAAAAAAAAAAAAAGAATAACTGTACGATCATGTACAATTAACTTCCCCTTTCTCTGACTCAGTTTCTCCATATATAAAGTCTACAGAGGGCAGAGGGTGGGATGAGATTCAGTTAGAATTGGGGGGCTCTGCACCTGAGGTTCATGAACTTAAAATTTTTTATAACAATTTCAATATAATTGTTTTTCTTTGTAATTCTGTGCATTTTAGTTTACATATTTAAAATACTACTCCGAAAAGGGGTAATACTTATAAACATTCTGAGAATGGGGTAGTTTGGACAGAGGAATGATAAGAAGGAAGCAGGGGTTTAGGGTCCTCAAGGAAGGCTGGTGAAACATCATTCTGAGAAGGGGTCCATCCAGAGGCTTTGGCTTCATGGCCAAAGGGGACTATGACAAAGAAAATTAAGAACCCTTAGATGAAATGTCATCTAAGGTTTCCTCCAGTTAGAGCTTAGAATTCATGTTCTAAGGTCACATCTACCTCTAGCGTTCTCTATTCATGGGTTCCTTTTAGTCCTGACATTTTATGTTCCATGATTCTTCATCCAAATTCTTGAAAAGGCCGCCATCTTGGGTTGTTAACACATACCTTTGCTCAGAACACACTCTTTCCAAGGCAGATCTCAAACAAATGTTACTTTCTACAATGAAAAATTTTCTTTTCCCAAGAACTCCTCAGGAAGAAACACATTTTGGAAGGAGATTTGGGCCAGGAGGTTGCTCTATCGGTTCTCCAAAAGCTCAACAAAGGTAGATTGGCTGCCATGATGCAGCTTTGTCTCACAGTGTTCCCAACCACTGGATGCCACCTTTTCCTCCTCTAGAGGGTCACATTAAGGCTTATTAAAAAACAAACAAAAAACTTCCAAACTCCTAAGAGAGAAGGGGGGGGAAGAAAGAGAGAGGGAGAGAGAGAGAGACAGAGAGGGGAGAGGGAGAGAAGGAAGGAAGGGGAGAAAGGGAGAGAGAGAGAGGGAATGAGAGGGAGAGAGGGAAGGAGAAGGAGAGAGGGAAGGAGAGGGAGAGGGAGAGGAAGAGGGAGGGAGGGAAGGGGGGAGAGAGAGAGAGAGAGAGAGAGAGAGAGAGAGAGAGAGAGAGAGAGAGAGAGAATATAACATACCTAGTTTGAAGATGAGAAACTGAGATTCACAAAGATTATGTAAACTCAAAAGGATTATGTAGGGAACAATAATAATAATAATGACGGTTAATATTTAATTAGCACTATGTGCCAGGCCCTATTCTAAGTGCTTTCCAGTTGTTATCTCATTTGATCCTCATAATAAGCCTGGGAGGCAAGTGCTATTATTATCTTCACTTTACAGATAAAGACACTGAGGCAAAAGAGGTTAAATGATTTGCCCAAGGCCATTAATCAGTAAGTATCTGAGGCCAGATCTGAACATAGGTCTCCTTGACTCCAGGTTTGGAGATCTATCTACTGGGTCACTTATCTGGGAGCTTTTTCTACTCTTATCTTACTACTTCTGAGTCTCAATTTCTGAGAAGCTCAGTCTGGGGTCTCCTTTTCCAGACTGTAAATCCTCAGGGCAATTAGCAACATTTCTCCTTGTCTCCTCCCTGAACTGGGAGTCATGGGACAGGTCTACCAGGTGCTCCTGTCCACAAGTACTCAGATATTCATAGGGTCACAAGACTCAGAGTTGGAAGGAACCTTTGAAGCCATTTGGTTCAATTCCCTTATTTTATTATGTCCCTTCCTTGTCTACCCAGAGAGGGAAAGTAAGTTGCCTCAAGACCACATAGGGATTAATTGGTAGGGCTAGGACTCAACGCAAGTCTTCTGATTATAATTCAATGAACTTTCCACTCATAATAATGTCATTTCTACAATATTTTAATATTTGCAAAGCATGTGGCATCCATTGACTTACATGAGCCTCAAAACACTGAGGAATATATTTTTATCTCCATTTTTTCAGTTCGGGAAACAAGTTCATAGATGTTGTTTCTTGCCCAAGTTTGCCCAGCTAATGCTAGAAATGAGATTTGAAGCTAGGTGTTCCTGACTCCCAATCTAGCATTCTATCTACTATGTCAACATGGATGCCCACAGATTCTAGGTTGGAGGTACCCACCGACCTGAGTGTTTCTCCATCAAATTCAGGTTGTCAGTGAAAATATGCCTTTGGCACCCAGCCCCACCAGGTACTCTCCATGACATCTCACCATATCTGGACTCCAATCTGTCTCTCCAGGCTATGTTGGGGGCTCAGCATCCTGGAACGTCGCCGGGCACTGGACACAGTGACTATCACCACTCGGAACAAGATGAAGGTATTTACCTGTGGGGCCAGATGCAGAGCAGACATATTCTGCTCCTATTTATCCACATCTGTCCTTCTCCCAGATTTCTCCCTCAGTTCCATCACTTCCCATCAAGAACTACTATTCATCAGGCCCTCCAAAATTGAATACCCTAGACCCTCAGGCTCACTCCTATCTGCTCCCCAAACGACACCCCTTCTTCTGTCCATTTGGAGCATATCCTCCTTTCCCTGGAGCTCTTTTCTCTATTCTCACTTCCCCAAACAACTGGTCATTTTCCCTAGGACCTATGGTTTTCCTGTTCCTAATCTAGTCCTCTAAAACCCTATCCCACTTCTTCTTGGGATCCATTTTCTTTCTTTTCTTCTGCTCTAAGTTTTACCCCTGGTCCCCTGGATTCTCACCTTTCATCCTAATCCCCCAAGCCCACTTCCACTACCCATAGATGCACCAATCTCATGGACTTCTTGGAACCTTATCATTCAAGTCCCATTGAATATTATCTTTCTGTCCAACCTCAGTTTTCACAGCCATCCCCTCAGACTTTTCCTTGTCCCTGCCCTTTGCTCACAGTCAGTACAAAAAGGACAGGTCCTGCAAAGGCCCAGATGACCCCATTCTGTAAGCTCAGCCAGCAGTGGCGATCAGCCATGTAGGCATCAAAGGAGGAAGCCAGAGTGATACCTACAATGACCACGGGGAGACCTGCAAGAGAGGAAGGATGAACTCAAGACCAACAGGCTTTCAACTATCATGATTTTCTCCAAATATTTGTTTAGTAGTTTCAACACCTACTTTGTGGGCCATCTCAGGTCTCACAGCGCCTCCCACCTAACTCATGGAACTCATGTTAGGAGATCTGCTCAGAATCTGAGGCTGATCTGTACTTGGGCAAAGTCATTCCTTATAGCTGAGTCTCAGCTTACTGATCCATAAAATGGGGACAACAGAGTACCTCCTACTTCGCAAGGCTGTTGTGACTCCATTTGGGGTTTTCTTGGAAGTGATACTGGAGTGATTTGAGATTTCCTTCTCTAGCCCATTTAACAGATGAGGAAATTGAGGCAAACAGAGTTAAGTGACTCGCTCAGGGTCACACAGCTTGTAAGTGCCTGAGTTCAACTTTGAACTCAGAAAGATGAGTCTTCCTGAGTCCAGACTCAGCAGTCTATCCACTGTACCACCCAACTACATAATCCCCAACAATTCCAGACAAAAACAGCCTCAGTTTTTCAGGCCAACCTCCTAGACTCTGGGGTTATCTCTTCTCCCTTTTCCGGGATGAAATGAGGAGAATGGTTAGAGCTGGAGTGTGGGGAACTGAAAGTTTGCCTCTGGGTTGGGAGAGATCATCAAGGACAGGATTTGGGTATATGTAGTGAGGACTCCAATCCAGGCTCCAGATCAGAGGCAGTATGGATTCCTAATCCAGGGTGGATCATCAGGATTTAGAATTCAAAGAGACTTTAGAGATCTTTGAACAAACAGAAAACAAGCCCAGGAAGGTTAAGTGATTTCCCCAGGGCCACACAAGCCGTAAGTAGGAGGCCCAAGATTTGGTCCCAGGCATTGACCCCAAATCTGACACTTTCCATAACATTTTGGCCCAAACATAGGCCTCCCTCCCAAATAGGCTGTATCCCTTAGACATCACTGGGGGCAAAGGTAATGTGGTACAGCCATCTTCTCCCCTCCCTCTCACCCCCTTTCCTCCTGGAGCTCAGTCCTTACCCCAGCCTATCACGTAGTAAAGTTTCATCCTCCGGCCCTCGCTCATGTTGACAGCTACGACCTTACTCCATAGCAGGAGGCCCTCGACCAGCATCCAGGTGAAGGCAGCCGTGAAGAAGAGGTGCAAGAGGGCTGTCAGTACCATGCACGTCACCTGGGGCCAGGAAGGGCAAGCACAAAGGCCGATGTATCACCATCCATGCTCTGGGCCATCTCAGGCATCACAGTCCCTCCCTCCTCACTCGTGGAACTCAAGTTAGGAGAGCTGTTTCCAAGTCTGAGGCTTATCTGTACTCAGGCAAAGCCATTCCCTATACCTGAATCTCAGTTTTATGATCCATAAAATGGGGACAACTGAGCACCTCCTACTTCACAGGGCTGTTGTGAGAGGAAAACATGTTATAAATTGTAAAATGCTTAAGAAATGAGCAGCTAAGATGCTAAAATGCTAAAGAAATTAGAAGTTAAGAGCAGCATCATTCCATGGCTGAAAGAATGATTAATGGTGTGACATATGGAAAGAATACTGGAGATGGGAAAAGACCTGGACCCAAGGCCTGTTTCTATCATTAATGATTAGCATTGGGAAAGCCACTTCATGTCTCTGAGATATAATTTCATCAGGAAGATGGAGATGATAATATTCCATACTATCTATCTCAAAGGGAGTTGAGAGGACCAAAATAAGATGTGAAGCATTTTGTAAACCTCAAGATGATAGCTGGCTCTCAGAATTGCTGTTAAAAATTGGCACCAACATCAGGAGAGTGGTTCACATGGTGGAGACTTAATAAATGTTTACTAAGTGGCAGCCAGGTGCCTCAGTGGAGAGAGAGCCAGGTCCGGAGATGGGGGGTCCTGGGTTCAAATATGGCCTCAGATAATTCCTAGCTGTGTGATCCTGGGTAAGTCACTTAATCCCAATTGCCTAGATCAGTGATTCCTAAAGTGGGTGCTACTGTCCCCTGGTGGGTGCTGCAGTGATCCAGTGGGGCGGTGATGGCCACAGGTGCATTTATCTTTCCTATTAATTGCTATTAAAATTAAAAAAAAATTCATTTCCAGGGGGCTAAGTAATATTTTTTTTCTGGAAAGGGGGCGGTAGGCCAAAAAAGTTTGGGAACCACTGGCCTAGATGTTACTGCTCTTCTGCCCTGGAACCAATATTTAGTGTTGATTCTAAGATGGAAGGTATGAGTTTTAAAAAAATGTGCATTAAGTGATAGATTGATTCACCAGAATGAATGGGACAGGGAACGTCAGGAGACCTGGGCTTTAGTCTCTATTGCTCCTAATTCTGTATGACCCTAGGTAAGTCACTTTCCATTTCTGAGATTCATCTAGTTCTCTCAGTTTGCTTTCTTGGTGATTTTGAGGTTCAGATGAAATATTTGGAGAGAAGTTATCTCCCAGAGTACAGAGGGGAGGAATGTCCTGGTTTGCATTTTGGGGGTGAGGGAAGTGTGTGAGGAGGCATTAGGATAGAGTTTACCAGCTTTATCCAAACCTTTTCCATTTTGTTCCCTATTTGATGCAAGAGGCAACAGAGGACCAGGTTGGAGGGTTGGAAAGAATCCCCAATTTTACTTTATTGCAGATTTCCTATGTGGAATTCCCAGAATGATTTGAAGGGGATCCAGACCAGCAACACAGATATATAAAAGGAATTCAAATGGAGACACTAAAAGGTAACTCTAGTCCAACTATCAATAATATGGAATTAGGTCTTGATCAATGATGCATGTAAAACCCAATGGAATTGTGCATCGGCTAAGGGAGATTAGGGAGGCTTGGGGAGAGGGAAAGAACCTGCAATATGTAACTAGGGGAAAATATTCAAAATAAAAGCTAAAAAAAAAAAAAGGAATTCAAAGAAATTTTGGAGCTATGATTTAGCTAATCTGATTTTGGACTGGGTAGTTCTGGAAGAAATAGTTCAAAAGATGGACTAAAAATGCCCAAGGGCTTCTCTACCTAGTCTGCTGGGACTCGAATCACAATGGAGTGATTTTTTTTTTTTTACCTCTAATCTAAATCTAAAAAATAGATTTACCTCTAATCGTCAATGTCAGAAAAGCAGCAAGTGGTGTATTACAGCTAAAGACCAGCAGATGGAAGCAGAGAGCAGAGTTGAGAGCAGTGTGTGATGACATCACCAGGAAGGACACTAACAGAGACTGCAGTATCAGAGGCATGCGTTAATAATAATAGCTAACCTGTATATACCACTGTGCCAGGCACTGTGCTAATTGCTTCTTAATTTTTATTTATTCATTTTTTAAACCCTTACCTTCGTCTTGGAGTCAATACTGTGTATTGGTTCCAAAGCAGAAGGGTGGTAAGGGCTAGGCAATGGGGGTCAAGTGACTTGCCCAGGGTCACACAGCTGGGAAGTGTCTGAGGCCAGATTTGAACCCAGGACCTCCCGTCTCCAGGCCTGGATTTCAATCCACTGAGCTACCCAGCTGCCTCCCTTTTTAATTTTTTAAATTTATTTTTCAAACCCTTACCTTCCATCTTAGAATCAATACTATGTATTGGCTCCAAGGAATGGGGGTTAAGGGACTTGCCCAGGGTCACACAGCTAAGTATATGAGGTCAGATTTGAACCCAGGGCTTCCTGTTTGTCTCTAGGCCTGGCTCTCAATCCACCAAGCTACCTAGTTGTCCCCCTAAGTGCTTTTTATAAATATTTTCTGATTTGATCTTCCCAACAAGCCTGCAGGGTAGGTGCTATCACTGTCTAATTAACAGTTGAGGAAACAGGTAAACGGAGATTAGGTGACTTGACTTGGTCACATAGTGGTGTCTGAATTCAAATTTGAACTCAGAGCTTCCTAACTTGAGATCCAGAACTCTATCCATTGTGCCACCTAGCTGCTCCAGTTGCCTAGGGTACATGTACTCCTCCATGTAATTTCTTTGTTGTTTGTGTAATCTTTCCCAACGAACATGCAGTAACAGATAGGAGAGTGTATCCCTGTGGGTAAGGGGCAATTAAAAAAAAGCATTTGTTTTGTTCTGCTGTCTGATGAAATGTCTTTACTAATGTTTACTGTCAGGTTAACCCAGTAAGAGAAAACACGTTGTTTCCTGACCCTTGGTTTTGAATGGATTGAAGAACAATAAAATACAAAACTGCTCTGAGATTCCAGATTTCTGTCTCTATGATGGAAATACGCTGTACGGTTCCTTCTTCACTTTCAGGGAGGTAATGAGGATGGCGGGGTGAGAAATGTTGTAGCTTTCTCTGTCTAGGCAGGACCCATCTTCCATGTTCTGACTAAACACACATCTATAGGATTTGGACTGCCCACCTTTTTGGCTTTTGCCCATTCGCTGAACATGAGAAGGGCTTCAGCAGCCGCTAGAGCAAAGATAAGGTTCTTGTGAACGGTGGTCCTCTCGGACTGTGGGAGCCTGGGAGAGACAGAAGAAAAGAGGTGAGGGAGAAGGGAAGAAGGAAAGAAGAAGGTGAGATGGGAGAAGAGAGAAAGAGGCAAAAAAGGAAGAGATGATGAGGAAAAGGAGGTAAGGATAAAGAGATGAGAAGGAAAAGATGAGAGAGAAGGGTGAGTGGAAGAGAGGAGAAGAGAAGAAAAGGAAGATGAGATGAGGAAGGAAGAAGAGATGAGGAGAAGGAAAGTGAGATGAGGAGGAGGTAGAGGAAGAAGTGGCAGAGTATGAAAAGAGTGAAGAAGGGAAGAAGAGAAGGAAGGAAAATAAGCTGAGATACCAATTTTCTTTCTAAAACCCTGTCTGAGTACTAAGTCCCCATGACCTGTTTCCACCTTTAGCAGGAATAAAGTTAGAGCTCCTGTCAGTAAGTACAGCTAAGCAGTGGGGTCAACTTGGGGGGAGCATTTGCACATTACTTTCCCTTAAGATGTTTGAGAAGGGGATCCCACAAGCCCTGGGGGCCTCTAGGGCAGGATTCATGAGGTAGCTGAGAACTCCTTACCCAACAGCCAGGAAAAGGATGAAGGTGGTGATGAGGGCACAAAACGACACGCCACAGCCAATGAAAGAAAGCGTCTTCAACACAGACTCCTCCTCAGAGCTCCTCTGTATGGAAAAATGAACAGGGCAAACCACATGGAGATTGATAGTCTTTTTGGCCTTTTGTTCTGCTTTAGATCAGGATGACCAGTTGGACCAAGTCACTTCCCCTGTCTTGCCATTGGTTCTTCAAAGTGAGGAGGGTGGATTAGATGATGTTTAAGTTTCCTTACAGGCCTGACATTGTATGTTTTGAGGTCCTTCCCAGTTCTAGCACACTGCATTCCCACATCTCTTCCAACTCTAATATCCCTCTTCTTTGTGTCTTTCTCCCACTACCCTTCCTCTCCAACCTCCCCTCAACTTTGGCCCAGTCTGGACTCTGATGACCTCCACAAGGTTATTATCACTGATGATGATAACAATAATAACAGCATTGGCATTTCCGTAGCACTTTATTTTTATTTTTATATTTTTAGAACTCTCACCTTCCATCTTGGAATCAATACTGTGTATTGGTTCTAAGGCAGAAGAGTGGTAAGGGCTAGGCAATGGGGGTTAAGTGACTTGCCCAGGGTCACACAGCTAGGAAGTGTCTGAGGCCAGATTTGAACCCAGGACCTCCCATCTCTGGACCTGGCTCTCAATCCACTGAGTCACCCAGCTGCCGCCTCTATAGCACTGTAAAGTTAGCAAAGTGCTTGGTATATTATCTCATTTGATCCTCACAATAACCCTCGGAGTCAGATGCTATGATTTCCCTTACTTTACAGATGTGGAAACTGAAGCTTATTCTGGAAAAGTGACTTTGGCAAGATCACATAGCTGGTAGTCTGAGATAGGATTTAAATTTAGGTCTTCCAGATTCCAAGTCCTATATTCTAAGCACTGTGCCATCT
This sequence comes from Gracilinanus agilis, assembly GCF_016433145.1. NCBI lineage: Eukaryota > Metazoa > Chordata > Mammalia > Didelphimorphia > Didelphidae > Gracilinanus > Gracilinanus agilis. The sequence goes on from NC_058131.1 coordinate 318,870,014, forward strand.
CACCATTTCTGGGCTGACTTAATTGAATGCACCATCACAAGGCACTTTTCCCTACCTTCCTTCTCCCTTTCCCTGACCCACCTGGAGATCATACACCTGTAAGAGGATGGCAAAGTTGGTGCTATGGTTGCAGAAACAGGATGTAGATTCTTGGTGCTGAGCAATCACTGAACATCCTTTGTTGGACCAGGAGCCTCTAGCCTCAGGGCTGGCACAGGGAGAAGAAAACAGAGGTCCTTGAATTAGAATGAGTTCACATTGTCTGCACCCATATCCCCCCCTAAAAGCGAAGTGGTGACGAGATCTTTGCTTCTATGCTGGATTCTAATCCTGCCACCTATTTGATATCTGACCTTGACATGATCACTTTCCATTCAGTTTTTTCTTATCTGTAAAATGGGACTCTGAAAAAACTCAGATCACAAGGGTGCTGTCAGGAGAAACTCAGTGTAGGTCACTTCTCTCCTGAGACGGGGAAAGGGTGGTGGGACGATGGGGATGCAATAGATACAGTGTTGGGTTCGAAGTCAGAAAGACCTCGGTTCAAATTCTGTTTCAGACACCTATTATCTGTGTGATCCTGAGCAAATCATTTAACTTCTGAATCAGGTTCCTCATTTGTAAAATGGGGATAATAAAGGTACCATTCCTCCCAGGGCTGTTGTGAGGACAAATAAGGTAATATTTGGATTTTTTAAAACCCTTACCTTCTATCTTGTATCAGTTTCAAGGCAGAAGAGCAGTAAGGGCTAGGTAATTGGGGCTAAGTGACTTGCCCAGGGTCACACAGCTAGGAATTGTCTGAGATCACATTTGAACTCAGGACCACTCATTTCTAGGCTTGCTACTCTGTCCACTGAGCCCTCTAGGGCGCCCCCCCCCATAAGATAATATTTGTTAAGTCTTAGGATAGTGCCTGGCATATAGTAGGTGTTTAATAGGCATTTTTCTTTCTCCCCTCCCTCTGTCCCTTCTTTTCTTCCTTCCTTGGTTATAAATGTATTATCCTATAACTGATATGGAATGCTGCTATATTCCCAGATACGATTGCTCCATTTATTTGGCTTTCCTTAACCTTTTTTTTTTGTCACAAAGAGAGAATTTGGGGCAGGGGGAAGGGAGTGATAGTACATATATTAAAAGACTTTGTTTTCCATTTTGTCTTTCTTGTGGGGGCGGGATGAAGAGGAGAGAAGAAGAGAATATAAATGCTTGTTAATTCAAAAAATGTAATTAAAAAAGAAAATGTGATGTAATGAAAATAAATATCAATAAAAAATTTAAAACACCACCACCAGGTGTGCAGGCACCATAGCAATCAATACCAGGCAGTTGTGATGTCTCAGAAATGACCCTGGATGTGAATTCTGAGGACCTGAAGTTTAAATCCTGGCTTTATCATTCTTGGGACCTGGGTCAAGCTTGAAGGAAAGGAAGCATAGTACAGAGGGATGCATGCTGGGTCTGGAGTCAAAGCACCCGGGTTCAAACCTTGATTTTAGCACTGACTACCTAATTAATATTGGGCAGTTCTCTCTGGGCCTCAACTTTTTTACCTGGAAAAGAGAGGTTCTTTCTGACTCCATCTTCTGTAAGCTAACATATTAGTTTTTTTAAAAAAAGCACCAAACAGATGTAAAGTTTTATTCATAGTTAATTATCACTGTGTTATTGTTATTGTTGAGTGTCTTACTCTCCTCGACCCTATTTGGGGTTTCCTTGGCAAAAAGTCTGGAATTGTTTGCTTTTTTCTTCTCCAATTCATTTTCCGGATGAAGAAACAGGCAAACAGGGTTAAGTGACTTGCCCAGGGTCACACAGCTAGTAATTGTCTAAGGTCACATTTAAACTCAGGACTATGAGTTTTCTTGATTCCAAGCTCAGTTTTTTTTAACTACACCTCTCACTGTTACCATAGCTAGACTTTTATTGGGTTTAGGGACTTTGTACGTACCTGCTGGACAAAGCCCCCTCTTATAAGGAACCCTGGATCACTTAGAGCAGGACTTCTTAAACTTTTTTTGAGTGATACACACCTTTTACAGTCTGGTGAAACCTACTGACCCACTTAGAGGCAGTTGAGAGATGCAATAGATAAAATGCTGGAGCTGGAGTCAGGAAGACCTGAGTTCAAATTTGGCCTTAGATACTTACTAGCTCTATGAGCCTGAGCATATCACTTAACTCTGTCTGCCTTTCTCAATTTCTTCACCTATAAAATAAGGATAATAATAGCACTTCTCTCCTAGGGTTGTGATCAAATGAGCTAAAGGGTTTAGCACAGTACCTGGCACATAGTAGATACTTTCCTTCTTTCCCAGCTTCCTTCTCAGAATGTTTTAAAATGCTTAAGAAGATAATAGGATTGCAAAAGAAACCAATTACATGTAAATAGCATTATCAAAATATTAAAAGAGCAAGATCATAGATATCAGGCTGAGAGCTTTTGATTGGACACCAACTTGAGAGACTGACTAAAGCATTCCGCAGTTTTGCATCCTCTACTATGGTTAGAAGGAAAGGGTAGACCTCACACCTAGCAGATTGGCTAAAATGACGACAAGGGAGAGTAATGAATGCTGGAGGGGATGTGGCAAAATTGGGACATTAATGCATTGTTGGTGGAGTTGTGAATTGATCCAACCATTCTGGATCGCAATTTGGAACTATGCTCAAAGGACTTTAAAAGAATGCCTGCCCTTTGATCCAGACACACCACTGGGTTTGTACTCCAAAGAGATCATAAGGAAAAAGACTTGTACAAAAATATTTATAGCCACGCTCTTTGTGGTGGCAAAAAAACTGGAAAACGAGGGTATGCTCTTCTATTGGGGAATGGCTGAACAAATTGTGGTATATGCTGGTGATGGAATACTATTGTGCTCAAAGGAATAATGAACTGGAGGAATTCCATGTGAACTGGAAAGACCTCCAGGAATTGATGCAGTGTGAAAGGAGCAGATCCAGGAGAACATTGTACACAGAGACTGAAACACTGTGGCACAATCGAATGTAATGGACTTCTGTACTAGCAGCAATGCAATGACCCAGGACAATTCTGAGAGACTTATGAGAAAGAACATTATTTACATCCAGAGGAAGAATGGTGGGAGTAGTAACACAGAAGAAAAACAACTGCTTGATCACATGGTTCTATGGGGATATGATTGAGGATATAGACTTTAAACAATTACCCTAATGCAAATATTAATAACATGGAAATAGATCTTGATCAATGACACATGTAAAACCCAATGGAATTGCTTGTTGGCTATGGGAGGGTGTTGGAAAGAAGGGAGGGAAAGAACATGAATCATACAACTATAGAAAAATACTCTTAATTAAAATTAAATAAATTGAAAAAAGATTATAAATCACAGAAAAATAAATAAATTAATCAATTAGAAAAAGAAGGAAAGGGTAGGAGGTTTTATCACTAAGGTTCATTATAACTTCTTTGAACCCTGGTTTTTTAAAATTTGCAAAACTAATAATAAGAATAATAATAAGAATGTCTGGCCCTCTGTCAGGTGGGGTTATTCTGAAGATCTCTAGGAAGTCACAATATTAAATCAGCAACATCATCATTTCAAAGATCTCCATTATTACTGGTGTTGAATAGTTCCTTCCCTCCTATGATGTTGATTGTAGTCTCCCTACAATTTGGTACATTGATCTATAAATCCCTAAGCCTTTACTGAATGCCTATTATGGGTCAAGTGCTGTCCTAGGTGCTGAGGATCCAGAAACAAACAGCTCTCACTGTCTAGGAGCTAACATTCTAGCTGGGGGATAATAGACGATCTTCTTGGATTACAGTGGCCCCCAAATGCTTACCCTAGAATGGCTAACTTTTTCTCGTGGGCCTTTTCAAGGCTTATTCAGGCTGATCTTGGGCAATGGATCCTGGGCCTGTTGCAAGATCTATCCTAAAAATCTTTCCTGCATAAGCAGGGCCTGCCAGGACCAAAGCAGCAGGACGTTTAAGAACCTAGGGTCTCCTCCTCATCAGAATGAGACATTCCTGACATAATGCCAATGAAGGACTGATGATGGGTTGCTTACATTTATTAATGTAGCACTTTACAGTTACAAAATACTCTTGCATTGGTAAAATTAAGGGCTTCCATTTTTATAAAGCTTGATTATTTTTCAAGGTGCTTATCCCCCAACGATCTTGTAAGGTAGATGGCGCAGAGGAGTATTATTCACCTTATATAGATGAGGAAACTGAGGCTCAGAGAAGCTAAAACCAGAATTTCTCAGTTGAAAGGGACCTCAGAAGCCATTTAGTTCAACACCTACCTAGACTAGGACTGTTTCATCTACTCTCATCACCCTTTCTTGAAGACCTCCAGTGATGGATGAAATGTCTATAGGAACACTCATTTCCAGGAATGATAATATAATAGATGCAGGATTGTAAAATATTAGCACTAGGAGGGAATTTTGATACCATCTAATCCAACCAATTAATTTTATATAGGAGAAAACAAGGGCCAGAGAAGGTTACAGAGTCAGAATTTGAACCCAGGTATTATTCCTTGACGCCTTGGGTTTTTATTCCCCAAACTTATAGATATTCTTAATATTGTAGATTCTTAAAATTTACAAAAAGAGAGATAGTGTTCCTTGACCACTGGAGGGTCTTGAAGTGATGTTTATTGTTATTTGAATGGTTTCCAAACACTATTCTCCCAGGCCCAGAGGATCAAAAAAGTGCTTAGCAAGAGACCCTCTATCCACATACTTTTCCTCAATAGTAGAGTCAGTCTATTTTTTAAAAACTCTTACCTTCCGTCTTAGAATCAATACTGGGTTCTAAGGCAGAAGAGTGGTAAGGGTTAGGCAATGGGGTTTAAGTGACTTGCCCAGGGTCACACTGCTAGGAAGTGTGTGAGGCCAGATTTGAACCCAGGACCTCCTGTCTTCTGAGCCTGGCTCTCAATCCACTGAGCTAACCAGCTGCCCTTAGAGTCAGTCTTAATTATAGTACTGCTACTGGGTGAAGATTGAGAATCCAAAAAGATGTATATTCACAAGGGATCTTTGATTCACCAGAGTAGAGTCACTGGAGTATGTGTGTATATGCATATATGCAAATATATTTGAATGTTCACATGTGTGTTTATGTGTGTATAGTTACATATCCGGCCACGTCTTCAAATATCTACATGCATACGTGTACATAGATATAGATCTGATACCTATCTATCTAGTTTGAAGGTATATGAGGCAGGCGACAGTCCCTCAATGCATCACTCCAGGACATTCCCTCCTATCCCAACAAAAAACCTTTCAGTAATGTGGAGGGGAAGGGCTTGACATTCCCTTTTACCACACTCCCCTCAACCAAGAGGAAGGAGCCATGTTCCCTTTCCCAACCCAACCCGCTTCCTTGGAAATCAGTGAGAATTTTCAAAAAGAAAAAAACAGACAAATCAGAAAGTCAGAGCAATATATAAATATGAAAACCCAACAAGCATGCACGGAGTAGGGGAAGGTACAGGTTTTTAAAGGGCTGGAGGCGGGCAGGAGTATTCCCCAGCCTTCACACAGTGGGGGAGCCTTAGGGGTCCAAGATTCATATAGCGAGTGTGCAGGACTCAGCTAACTCCTTGTTGGTCTAGATCTGTCCATGAAATTCAGAGTGATGGAAGGTAGGAAAGAACAATCAAATCTGACAAGATGAAATTAGCAGCAATAAGTGTCCAATTCCATATTGGGGTCCCAAAACTAAACTAAGTAATGGAAAAGGGAAGATATAGCTAGACAATAGTTGATATGAGCAAGAATTAGGGGTGTTGGAACCTAGAAAGCTCCATGTGGGTGTTAATGGGTGTCATCAGGGTGACACGTCAGCCAAGAAAACTAATAGAACCATAGACTTCAGGGGGCAGCTGGGAAGCTCAGTGGATTGAGAGCCAGGCCTAGAGACAGGAGGTCCTGGGTTCAAATCTGACCTCAGATACTTCCTAGCTGTGTGACTCTGGGCAAGTCACTTAATCCCCATTGCTTAGCCCTTACCACTCTTCAGCTTGGAGCCAGTACACAGTATTGACTCCAAGATGGAAGGTAAGGGTTTAAAAAAAAAAAAAGAACCATAAACTTCAGTACAGGATTTTTATGTTCAGTACTTGGGTGGTGATCACACCTCTGCTCTCTCTCATGGTCAGACCACTTTTTGGGAACATTATGTTCAATTCTGGGCCCCACATTTCCAGAAGGACACTGACAAACTGGAGCATAGCCAGGGGACAGTAACCAAGATGGTGAGAGGCTTAGAGAGCCAATGCCTGGTATATGTTCAGTGTGGACATTTACACCTTGGAAACAGGCAAATCCTACAAATCAGGATTTCATTTTTTGTTTGTTGATTGTCAAGATTTAAGAAAGTAATGGGAAAATGTTAATGCAGATGAAATTTAGGAGTATGTTGTGCTCCAGTGGAATTGTTTGTTGGCTACAGGAGGGGATAAAGGGAGGGGAGAGAAAGAACATGAATCTTGTAACCATGTAAAAATCTTCTAAATTAATTAATTAAATAAAATTAATTTTTACCAAAAAAATTTTTTGATTAAAAAAAGAGAGTATGCTATGCTAGCTGTTAAACATTTACCCGCATAGTCCTGCTAGAAACTATACTATATCCTAGACCCTGGTTTAAGAAATAGATGTTTAATCTGGGAGGAAAAAAAGACTTAAAAGGACAGCACAGCTATCATTAAGTATTTGAAGGGTCATCCTCTGGGAGAGCAATTAAACTCATTCTGCTTGGCCTCAGAGGGCAGAATTAGAAAAACTGGTGCATGTTGTAGTGAACCAACTCTTGGCTTGATGACAATAAGTAGTGGCTCCCCACTTTAGGAAGTAGTGGCCAGAGGTTTTCGGGCATAGGTCAGATAACTTTTTCATTATATTTTTTTAGATTGTAAAATAAATTTTTGTTCACATGTTGGTTGGACTGAAATCTGTGACTTTTGTAAACTAGGCTATATTTAGTTCATTAACAGTGCTTCCTTTCCAAACTGGCCAGAGGAGGTCACTGTAGTATTGCTAATAACATGATCTGTGTCGCTTTCAGTTCTGCAGAGAATCACTGAATCATGGAAGGGACCATCAGAGGTCATCCACAAAAAAATTAAAAGAAATTAAGGGGATATAAATGCCCACAGTCACTTAGCTAGTGAGTGTGAGAACTGTGACTAGAAAGCATGCCTTCTCCTGTACCATGCTGCCTCATGAACTTCATGAGGTAGGTGGGGCAGGAACCATGACCTCCATTAAAAAAAAATTCTTAGCTTCCATTTTGAATCAATATTGTACATTGGTTCCAAGGCAAAAGAGTGGTAAGGGCAAGGCAGTGAGGGCTTGTCCACAGTCACATGGCTAGGAAGTATCTACATGACCTCCATTTTGCAGATGGGAAAGACAAGGCTCACCGAGCTGAAATGGCTCCCCACAGGTCACAGAGCTGTTAGTGGAGGAATCCCAACTCCTAATTCTAAGTAAGTTCACTGTTTATTTTTTGTCTGTTTTTTTTGCTATATTTTGGAAAGTTAATTATCCCAGGTCTGGATAAACAGAGGAGAAAGACAAGAGACTAGAAAGGAAGGGACCAATCATACATTCAGGGACTCTCATGTATTTAGGAATTTCCTTATTCTTTTCTCACCTCCGAGGTCAATCCTGGATGGGGTATAATGTTTCCTGTCAGAGAAAGCCTTGCTTTGAGCAGACTCAAAGAATTTAGAACTTTAAGGAACAGTAGACATCATGAATGAAGGAATGGATGGATGATTGGATGGATGGATGGATGGATGGATGGATAGATGAATGGATGGGTAGATGGAAAGATAGATGATTGGAAGGATGAATAAATAAATAGATAGATGAATGAATAATTGAATAAATGGATGGATGAATGGATATATGGATGAATGGATAGATTAATAAATAAATGGATGGATGGATGAATAAATGGATGGATGAATGAATAAATAAATGAATGGGAAAATATTTAAGTGTTTACTTTGTATAAAGCACTGGACTAAGTAAGCAATAGAGACACGAATTGCCTTTGCTTTTAAGGAGCTCATAGCCTCATATGTGGGGAAGACACTGCATTAAGATGGTTCAAATATGTTCCCACTAAAAAATGAACTCCCATTACTTCAGCACTTTAAGGTTTCCAGAATGCTTTCCTCACAATAACCTAGTTAGTGCTAGTATTTTTATATCCATTTTACAGATGAGGAAACCAAAGCTCAGAGGGTGATTTGCCTCAGACTGCCTATGGTACAATAGACAGAATGTGGGATTTGGAATATTCACAGGAGCTGAGTTGTAATGCAGCTGCTATAACTTACCTATGTGCCCTTAGACAATTCTCTTAACATTATCTAATCTGGGAGTGTTGTTTTTTTTTGACAGCTGTATTTCACTGTAAATGGTTTCCTTTGTGATCCTGGGTATTTTATATTATGTATTTTAAAATGTTATTCTGAGAAGGAATCCATAGGCTTCACCAAAGGGTCTATGACACAAAAACAGATTAAGAACCTCTGATCCATTCCAGCTTCCTCATTTCAACAGATGAGGAAACCGAGGCCCTGAAAGATTAAGTCATTGCGCCCAAGGTCACACAAGTGTTAAGAAGCAGGACCAGGATTCACAGTCAGGTCCTTGAACTCTAGATCTAGTGGGATTGCTGTCTTTCCTCCTCCCTCATTACCCTCCTTCCCCTAGGTAAGGGATTCTTTCTTCTTTCACTGCTCCACCCTCTCTTTTCCAAGAATTCGTGGACTACAGCCGACTATAGCTGGCATGGCTTCTTTCTCCTGAACCAAGGGCTCCCTCACCTGGTGCTGAAATTCCAGAAGGCACAGACAGGCTCCACCAGTTTATCTGAAAACCCCTGCAGGGAAAGAAAAGGCAAGAAGGGAAGGGTAGAGAGAGCTCACCTGCCTCCCGATCCATCACCAAGTATTTGTGAGGCACCAGGCACTGTGCCAAGTACTGGTGATACACAGACAAAAATGAAATAGTCCCTGCCTTCAAATAGCTTGCAATCTATAGGAGCCTACAGCATGTAGGTATATAACTATCTGTAAAAATATGAAACAAATACTGGTTAATTTCTGGAGGGAGGCACTAGGAGTTTGGGGGGATTTGGAAAGACTGAATGTAGAAGGTGATGCTGGAGCTGAATTCTGAAGGAAATTACGGCTTTTGAGAGGTTGGAGGTGAGGAGAGGGCATTCCAGGCAAGGGGTCTAACATGTTCAAAGACAGAGAGATGGGAAATGGACTCTCATGTGTGAGCAACAGCAAGAAAGCTGATTTGACTGGGAGGGGTAGTCATGTGTAATAAGCCTGGAAAGGTATCATAGAGCCCTAGGATGAAGGGGCTTTAAATAACAGTAAAGTCTGCATGAAATTCTTAGAGGGAAGTGGGAGCCATTGAAGGTCTACTGGCAGCATTCTTCATTTACAGAACAAAAGAGCAGAGACAAAAATAATGAATGCCTAGGGACAGAGGAAAGAGTCAGAAACTCAGAAGGGTAGTAGTCCAAGGGGAATTATAGTTGCAAGTGCCAAAGCTCTACATGGCTCTTAGTGTTTAAGAAGGGAGAAGAGTTTACATTTCAAATAAAATTCTAACTAAAAATAATAATTGTCCTTTCTTTAGCAAGTCAGAGGACTTTCCTTGAAATAACCCCTAGAGGTAGGTAATACTAGTATTAGCTCATTTTATAGATGAGGAAGCTGAGGCACATAGTGCTTAAGGGATTGAATTAGATTGCAAATGTTACAGTAGGATATTGAATTTGGAGTCAGAGGAGCTGGATTCAACTTCTGGTTCTACTCCTATAATCTATGTGACATTAGCTAAGTGATTTAACCTTTCTGGCCCTCAATTTCCTCATTTATGAAACAATGGGGTTAGTCTAGAGAATCCCTTTAAGCTCAAAAAATATGATTTTGCGATCTACCATATCATATCAGTCATAACTTGAACTCAAGTCTTCTGACTCTAGGTCTAGGCTCTTAAAACACCCCACCATGCTGCCTCTCCAAAAGCTGCTCAGATTTTGATATAGTACTTGAAGATTTACAAAGCACTTTTCCCACAATAACCCAGTGAGACAGGTAATCTACAAACAAATTATAATCCTCATTTTAGGGACCTCAGGAACCTGAGGTTGACTTGCCTAAAATCACACAGCTAATATCAGAATATGGCTTGTGTGATTCTAGGCAAGTTACTTAGGTATTTTCTCCCCCTTTCATTTAAATTTTATTTTATAACTCCAAATTATCACCCTTCTTCCTCTCACCCATTAAGAAAGCAAGAAAAACAAGACCCATTATGAATATGTGTGGTCATGCAAAACAAATACTTATCTTAGCCCAATCCAAAAAGAAAAAAATAAATAAAGGTAAATAAAGAGAAGAAAATATGCTTCAATCTAAGTCTATCACATCTCTCTATCTGGAGATAGATAGCATGCTTCATCATGAGTCCTTCCAAGTTGTTGTTGATCATTGTATTGATGAGTTATTAAGTCTTTCAAAGGTGATTTCCTTTATAATATTGCTGTTTCTCAAAAAATTGTTCTGCTGGTTCAGCTCATTTCAATTTGCATCAGTTCATCCAACTCTCCCAGGTTTTTCTGAAACATCCCCTTCATTATGTCTTAAAGTACAGTAGTATTCCATCACATTCATATAATTTATTCATCCATTCCCCAGTTGATGGGCATCCCCTAAGTTTCCAATTTTCTGTCACCACAAAAAAACTGCTATAAATCTTTTTTTGTTTCTGTGGGCTCTTTTCCTTTTCTTCAATCTCCTAGGGGTACAGAAAATCGAATGCCTCCAGCTAATTAGCAAACATGGGAAGCTGAAGAGCAGGCGATGACCAGCATCAGTATGGGAAAGTTCATAAGATGATCCATGTAGACCATGAAGGGCGTGTTTAGAGGAAGGCCTTGAATCTAGGTCTTCCTGAAACCAAAGCTGGTTTTCTATTCCCTGCCCTATTTGTTATATTTATTCAGTAGTTTTATGTACTTTGCTATTTATTTAAAAAGCAAATAAATGAAACATTTCTCTGCTTCTATCTAAGAACTTCTCACTGAGCTCAATTTTTTTGCTAGTGGAATGAACAGGGGAGGAAGGAGAAAGTATATTTTTCTAAGGCTGAGGACCAGGATCTATGTCTCTAATAGAACTTTCACCATGGATGCCACCCACTCCACCTTACCTGGGCCTGGTGTAGAAGATGGTAATGCACAGCTGTGCTGAACACCTGGAGGTGTCCCAGAATTGTGGATGAGATGATGGCTGACCCCACCTGGGTGCTTAGGTACCTAGAAACAAATTGGGGAATCTGTTGAAATGGAAAGAACCCTTGTATACGAGGTGGGAGCCACAAGTTTGTAAGGTGAACTAGCTCAAACTGATCACCCTCTTAGGTGCCTCTTTTCTAATATTTATATTTATATTTTATCTAATATTTATATTTATCTTATATTTATTATTGGTGTGTCACCAAGTCCTATTACCTCTCTTATTTCTGACATACATGACCTCTGAGGTCTCTTTCCTGCATAATAAAATGAAGGAGTTGTATTAGATCACATCTTCCTTCCTTTTGTCCTTCCTTCATTTTTTCCTTCCTTCCTTCCTTTTTTCCTTTTTTCCTTTTTTCCTTCCTTCCTTTCTCCCTTCCTTTTTTCCTTCCTTCCTTCCTTTCTTCCTTCCTTCCTTCTTTCCTTTTTTCCTTCCTTCCTTCCTTGCTTCCTTCCTTCTCTCTTTCCTTTTTTCTTGGAATTGATATTAATTATTGTTTCTAAGGTAGAAGAGCAATAATGGCTAGACAACTGGGGTTAAGTGACTTGTTCAAGATTACACAGCTAAGAAGTGTCTGAGCCAGGTTTGAATCCAGGTCTTCCAAACCCCAGGAGTGGCTCTCTATCCACTGAGCCACCTAGCTGTCCCTAGATAATTTCTAAAGGCCTTTCAAACTATGATATTCTATGTTCTAAGGCTCCTTCCAGCTCTAACACTATGCTTTATGGCCCCTTCCAGCTCTAACATTCTATATTCCAAGGACTTTTCTAATTCTAGCCTGTGATTTGGGTTCTAACATTCTAGCTATTGAGACTCTTTTTAGCTCCAACATTCTGTTTTAAAGTCTTTTCCATATTTATCAGTTAACCAAGCAAATATTTTTTAAGGGCTTACTGTATTTTTGGCACTATGCTAGGCCTTGGAGATACAAAGGCAAAAAATGAAGCAGTCCCTGACCTCAAGAATTTACATTCTTTTGGAGGAGATATGTACTCATATAAGCATATACAAATATACTCAAAATTAATATATAGTCATTCTAGTGAGAGAGAGGTACCAGTGGCTTGGGCAATTAGGAAGAGTCTCTTGTAGGTGGTGGCATTTAAGCTAAATCTATATTCTGTGATTCTATTTTCTTTCCCCACCTTTCCCCCTCCCCTCCCCTTCATCAATCAATCCTTCTCTGGGAAAAAAAAGCATCCACAATGATCAGGATTTTTTGGTCCCTAGAAGCTGCCACCCAGTAGGACCCAAAGAGAAAAGATCCTACTTACTTTTGCCTTTCATCAGATTTGGAGACATCTTGGGTAAGGACCTTGCCACTTTCCTGCTCTTCCCACCCCAAGGTGTGCTGGAGGGCACTGTAGGCAAACCAAGTGTTGATCACAGTGACTTCGGAGAGACCTGGGTAGATGGGAAACTTCCTTGGTTTAGGCATACGAGAGATGACCATCTCACTCAATCCTAGAGCCTCAACCATTCTCTGCCCCAGTTCACTTTGACCAATGTCTATTTTTCTTTGTACCTATCTAGTCTCTCAACTCAGAGTTGGTGTTCCCAGAGGGCAGGAGGCCATTTCTTCCCTTCCCCATATTGGGGAGGAAGGAATGCCTTAGAGCAGAAGATATAGCATTCCTCCAAGACTGGGGTACTCAAAGGGAGGGACTCTATCTTCTCTCTCAAAATGGGGCTCCCTGAGGATTGTACCCTGAGCTCTTCTCTCAGTTTTATCACCATATCCTTAAGAGTCTGTCCCTTCTCCTCCTACAAAGGACTACTCTTTGTTCCCTTAAAGTAGCAATGTCAAACTCAACTAGAAATGGGGCCTCTAGATTATACATAAGAATCCCTATAGATTGCATATTAACCTAAACATATTAACATTATTATGCTTTATTAATATTATCTATGTTCCTATTACCATTTTGTTGTTGCTGTTCACTTGTTTCAGTTCATGACCCCTGTATAATTAGAATTTGCTCCCCAGAAACTCTCTTTCCCAGCTTCCCATGTTCCTTCTCACATTACATACCAACATAGGGAGAATATAAGTTTTGTTTAGACCCGTCTCTCTTTTTTTCGCCAAATCGCAGCTGGGAAAGCAGGCTTTATGCCACGTAGGAGAATCTACACAAGTGGGTTTACTTTTTGTTAGATAATTAGGTTTGAACTTCTATTTCTTTTAGTTTATTTTCTTTCTACTTCAAGTGATCATTAATAAACTTTATAAAATATAATACTTAGAGTTATTGGATATCAATTTAAAACTTAAGCCCCAAGTGGAATTTTCTTGGCAAAGACACTAGAGTGGTTTGCTATTTCCTTCACCAGCTCATTTTACAGACTGAGGAATTGAGGCAAACAGGTTAAGTGATTTACCCAGGTCACATAGCTAGCAAGTGTCTGAGGGTCAGATTTGAATTCAGAAAGAAGAATCTTCCTGACACCAGGCCTAGCACTCTATCCACTGTGCCACTTTGCTGCCCTTCATTTTAACATTATCTATATTTCATTGTATTTTTATTTCTTTTTAAAAAATGTTTCCCAATTAACTTTTTAAAGAAATCTTGCCTTCTGTCTTAGAATCAATACTAAAATTGGTTCCAAGGCAGAAGAACTGTAAGGGCTAGACAAATGAAGATAAGTGACCTGCCCAGGGTCACACAGATAGGAACTATCTGAGGCCATATTTGAACCCAGGACCTTCCTTCTTTAAGCCTGGCTCTCTATCCACTGAGACTTTTAGTGCCCCTCCCCAGTTACATTTTAATCTGATTTGGGCTACACTTGGTAGTGTGGTAATGGTTTGTTGCCACATGTTTTACACCTCTGCCTGAAAGCATTTGAAAGGTGGGAGGTATTCCTTGAACTTTCTTCTCTCTGAAATTTTAGAGGAGAAACTGAGACCTAAGATGGAGGAGAGTCTAAAGCCTTCAGCTTCTATTCTCATAGACAGGGTAGATCAGTGTCATCTCCCAGAGCTCACCTCTCCCTTGAAGTCTTCTCACTTCCTCAAAGGGCACTTGGATATATTCTGGCCTTCCTGGAATCTCTAATAAATCACCACTGGCCAAGTCTCTCAGGTTCAGGCTTCGAACTTTGATGCCTGGAGAAAGAGAAGGACCCCAAAGCTAAAGAATTCCCCGTGCTCAGGAGGGTTGAAACTTCTTGTTTTTAGACTTAGGTGCTCTCCCCTAAACTGCATCATCTTAACCCGTTGGCCCATGATCCAACCCTACAGATTCTTCTGCAGACCTTCCCTTTTGCCTCCTCCTCCTCCTCCCTGAGCTTGGGCTCACACCAAGTGAGGCAGTAGAAGTATTATAAACCTCGATATAGCAAGGGTCCATGACTCACAATGTGAACTGTGAGGCAGATCACAGCCCTTGTCTACAGTGCCTTAGTAGAATGGTCTTCATTTATTCATTGATAAGACTAACATCTCTAGATTAGTCCTCTAATGAAAGACATCTAGTTCATCATTGGGCCTGTTCACCACCAAGTCTTTCCGGCTGGTAATTGAATTGATCCACGAGCATTTATAAAGTTCCTACATGTATAGGTAAATGCCAGGCACTGAGAACATGAAGAAAAACTTAGTTCCTGCCCTCAAGAAGCATACATTCTACAAGAAAGAGACAACATTTGCATATGTAAAATTTCTATACAATAAATACAAAGGACTTTTTGGAAGGAGGAATTGGCAGTCAGGAGGTCAGGAAAGGATCCATAAAGAAGATCATACTTGGGTGGAGCTTTGAAGGGAACTAGAGACCTCTGGGAGGTAGAGGAGAGAGGGGAAAGTCATGTCAGGCATTACAAATAGTTTATGTAATGGCGTGGAGATGGGACATGAGGTATCTTGTGTGAGGGACAACAAGGTAACCTGTTAGGATGACCTGGGAAAGACACTTCCCCATGTTCTAGGCAACTTTCTAAGACTACAAATTTCAGAGAAGGTTTCAGCCTGAACTGGTGAGGGATTTTCCTCATCTGGGGGGCTCTCGACACTAATAAAACCACAAATCCAAGCCATAGTCATGCCCAGAGGTATTTAACTGTATTGCTTAGTCCCAGAGGGCAGCATTAAAGAGCTTGATACAAGGAAGAACTCCTAAACAATCTGAGGGTATCTAAAAGGAGGATGAGGTATCTTGAAAGATACTGAATTTCCCTTCACTGAAGATCTTTAAAGGAAGGCTGGATGGCCACATGTTGGGGATTGTAGAAAGGAGTCTTTTCCTCTCATCTCTGAGATTATATGAGTGTGAGCATGATCATTCCCATTTTACAGATGAGGAAATGAAGTCAAGCTGAGAGAGGAAGTGCCTTGCTCAAGTTCACATTGTTGGAGAGCTAGTATCAGCACACTGTAAAGTGGACTCACCAATGGGGCCCTTCTGGATAGAGATGTTGGATCTCTCAGATGTGAGGAGCAGGCTCAGGCTGATGGCAAGATGCTCTACACTCTCCACCAGGACCATGGGACTTCTAATGATCTGAGGAAAGAATCCTAGGTTGGAGCCAGAGCTGGAGCTCCCCCTTTTTCTTCTCTGGCAATATCCCTCCTCTCCAGCCTCTGACAACCTCAGGAACATCAGCAAATAATTACCTTATTCTTGAAACTGAATTTTGAGACAGTTCTCAGTGATCTGTGCTAATAGAAGGGATCCATAGTGTGATTAATACGATAATACTTGCTAGCATTTATATAGTGCTTTAAGGCTGACAAAACATTTTGCAAATATTATCTCATTTATCCTCATAACAATCCTTGGAGGGAAGTCTTACTATTAGTCCCATTTTACAGACGAGAAAACTGAGACAAATGGACTTAAGGGTCATATTCAGAATCATGCTTGCCTTGTGTCCTAAAACAGATTTGAACTCAGGCTTTCTTGATTCCAGGTTCAGGGTTCTATCCACTGAACCACTCAGCTTCCTACAAAGCAGTAGACATTGAAGTATGGAGCTTTAGGAAGCTCACTATGGTACCCAGCCTTCTGTTAAGTACTTTGAGATATAAAATAAGACACAATCCCTATATTCATGTGGTTTTACAGTCTAGTTTGGAGCAATAGGAAACACAGGAGAATAATTCTAAGTCATACAAGCAAATGTTATTCCATGGCATAGAATACATATATTTTAGACTTGAAGAACGTTAAAGGTGACAACACACTTAGAAGATGGAACATTAAAGCACAACAAAGAATTGTAAGGTCAGAAAGGGGCCCTAGACCCCTGACCTCTGTTAGGACACAGAATGAAGGGATCTCAAAGCATAAGATGTTAAAACACACAAAGTATATCAGAGCTGAAAGAGTTAGACCATGGAGCCCGAGGGATGGAAGGGGCTTGATGACACAGACTGCTAGAATGTAGAATGTTTGGTTTAGAACATACAGCAAAGAATTTTAGAATTGGAAATAGTCCTCAAGGTCCTAGTTCAGCCTCCTTGTTTTACTGAGGAGGACCCAAAGGCCCAGAGAGGGAAGGAAGGAATAAGCATTTATTAAGCATCTTTGTTGTGCCAGCCATTATGCCCTGAGCTCTTTACAAATACTATCTCATTCCACTCTAGGAGACAGGTGCTAGCATTACCTACATTTTTACAGTTGGGGTGACTAAGACCTAGAGAGGCTGAACTTGCTCAGGTTCACATGGCTACTGGGTGTCTGAGACTGAATTAGAACTCAGATCTTTCTGACTTCCAGTCCCAGCTTTATCCACTGAGCTACTTAGCAGCCCTGGCACATACTAGACATTTGAATTCATCTTCCTGACTCTGAATCCATTGCTCTATCCATTGTGCCATCTAGCTGCCCTCTTTACAAATAACTCTCCTCAAAAGCCTATAAGGTAAATATTGTCATCTCGGTTTTACAAATGTGGGAAACTGAGGCTCATTGCTTTTAAGGACTTTGTTTCTCTATGGTATCCCAAAATCTTTTTTTTTTCAGAAGTGCCTGTGTCCTTCAGGTGGGTAATAAGGATAGCTGGACCCCTCTATTGTCATTTCGATTTGACAAATGTGGAAAACTGAGGCTCATTTTTTAAGGACTTTGTTTCTCTTCGGTGTCCCCAAACCTTTTTTTTTTCCAGAGGCACATGTGTCCTTCGGATGGGTAATAAGGTCAGCTGGACCCCTCTCTGACAAGCCAGGAGATTAAAAATTACCTCTTTAATCTCCAGCCACTGGGCTTTGGTTTGTTCTTCCAAAAGCAGGCCAACCACTGCCAAGAAGCTCTGGCTGAGATGTTCCTGCTGCCCGTAGGGATCTTGATCTCTGACCTTGATGGCAACAACCCTCTTCAGGAAGCTCACGACAGCAAGCAGGTCAGCCGGCTGCAAGGGGGTCTCCTCTGCTGCCAGGGCCTGTTCCAGGACCCCCAAGAAGCTGGTAGCCTCAGGGACACTCAGAGACCCAATATCTTCTTGAAAAAAATCTCTGGAAAGCTGTGAAGAGAAGCCAAATCTCCCTTCGCCCCTTCTCTGTAGATCAGGGCACAGGACAATGGTGAGGAGTCAGAGAGTATGGCGTTTCCCATTGGCCAAATTGGAAATGAAAGTTTCTTAGCTGCTCTGATCAAGACAATGATCCAGGGAGGGAAAGAATATGAATCATGTAACCATGGAAAAATATTCTAAATTAACTAACTAAATAAAAAAAGACAATGATCCAAGTCAGTTCCAGAGGAGCCATGATGAAAAAATGCTATCCATCTCCAGAGAGAGAGCTGATGAGTCTGAGTGCAGATGGAAGCAGATTTCTTTCATTTTTTAATTTTTCTCATGTATGTGTGTGTGTTTTCCTTGAGAACATGGCTAACATAGAAATAGGTTTTGCATGTCTTCACATGTATAATATTGATTGTCTTCTCAAGGGGTGGGAGGAAGGGAGAGAATTTGGAGCTCAAATTTTTTAAAAATGAACATTAAATACTTATAAAAAGATACTTCAAAATAATGCTTTTTAAGCAAGAAAAGTTTCCTCTTCCCCTCATGTTCAGTGCATGTATGTCCTTGCTTATATTCAACTGCAGCCTGGCATGCTTTAGTTTAAGCTTGAGTGGTGAGCAGAAAGAAATCTGGGCTTGGAGGCTGGAGGAGACCTGGGGGAATTGTGGGCTCTGCCTTTCATGAGCTGTGTGACTTCCAGCAAATCATTTTATCCTCCCGACCCTCAGTTTCCTAATCTATGAACCAATCAATTAGTATTTATGAAGTGCCTACTATGTGTTAAGTAGTGTGCTAGGTAGGCACTGTGGATATAAGTGCAAAGAATAAAGTAGTCTTTATTCACAAGCAGCAGCTTATATTCTAATAGGGGAGAAAAGAAGGCCATACTACAATATGGCTCTAATTTGAATTATGAACAATTTTTGTTGTTCAGTTGTTTTTCAATCATGTCCAACTCTTTGTGATCCATTTTGGGTTTTTCTAGGCAAAGGTACTGGAGTGGTTTACCATTTCCTTTTCCAGCTCATTTTACAGATGAGGAAACTAAGGCAAACAGGGTTAAGTGACTTGCCCCGGGTCATATAGCCTGTCTGAGGCTGGATTTGAACTCAGATCTTCCTGACTTCATGCCTGATGCTTTATTCACTGTATCACCAAATTACTGAGTTCCTAGTCAGTGGGGTCTCAATTAGTGAGGATTTTTTTTTATTATTATTATAGCAAGATGTATAAGTAAAGACATATAAAAATACACTCAATATTTATATAAAATTAACAAATACAAACATATAAACACAAAATTGTTAATACAGGCAAGTTTGGGAGGAAGGCCCTAGCAGTTGGGAGGATCAACAAAGGTTTCCTGCAGAAGCTAATGCCTGAGCTGTGTCTCTAAGGAAGAAAGGGGATAAGAATTCTTGAATCATCATCCATCTTCCTCACGGGGTTATTGAGAAGAAAATTATTTCTGAGCAGAAAAACAGTAAAGGAAGTGGAACAATTATTATGAAGTTTTGGGGGAAAAAAACCCACACTTTTATTGTTCTTGGATACACATAGGAATTGGACATATGGGGCCCCGCCAAATTCGATTGTAATGAACAGATAAAGTTCTTTTGTAATTAGCACATTCATTGCCTGGTGGAGTCAAATTTGGATTCTCAAATACTATAGGAACAGAATGAAAAATCTGGCAGGCCTGGAAAAGTTTCTTGTGAAGGCCCAGCAATAGAACATGTGTCAGGGGAGGACCAGCAATGGCTTCACATGCGGAAACTCAAGCTGGTTAAGGTTAAATGACTTGCCCAAGAAAACTAGTTGACTGGTGACAATTTTTTTAAAACTGTCTACTAAGGGAAGGATTATTGATGGAAGGAATGCCATTCCAAGAGAAAACAGATCTTTCGATATGAAAAAGAAGCATTATTTGCATGCATTGCTAAACAGTTTAAATATCATCTCCTAAAGCATCAACACAGCTAATTTCCTTGACTGAATTATGCCAGTTTTCAGTTACCCAGATTCTAATTAGTGAGGTCTGAATTAACAAGGTTCTATAAGTCAGGGTCTATCAGTCCTGTGACTCCCAATATATATAACTGAGGTTCTTGGGGTTCCCCGAGTTTTGGGGGACTCACCATGTTAGCATTGGCCAGAGCGTTGACCCGGCTGATAAACTCCCCATCGGATGTTTCCTGGATTTCTTTCAGTCGCTGATAGACCTCTGAAAATAAGCAAATGGATCATATGGCATTTTGGACATTTTCAGGGAGAAGAACAAGGTTTTCTTTTGCTTAGACTGTCCCTAAGCCAGGTTCTGTGATGTGTTCCCCTCTCTTCCTTCTCCAGAGACAGAGCTAGGTGGTTCTATAGAACATAGGCTGCTTAAAACACATAATGTTGGAGCTGGAGGGAAATTTAGAGAAGACAATTAGAATATAAAACGTTAGAGTTGGAAGGCACCTTAAAACATCTGAATAGTAGAACGCAGAACACAATATTAGGCCTGGAAGGGATCTTTACAAACAGATCTATGGTAAAATGTAGATTGTAGAATACTAGAGCTGGACGACGTCTTGGAATATGGAACGTATTTGACAGAAGACATGTTGGCGATGAATGATACCTTAGAACAATGCATGTGAGAACTTTCAAGGACTCCAGAACATAGATGGTTAGCAATAGAAGAGATGTTAGAGCCCAGAATGTTAGGGTATAGAATATTAGAGCACACACAGCATGTTTGAACCGAAAGGGACAGTGGTGATCGCCTAATCCAACATGCTTATGTTATGGAGAGCTGTAGTAAGAGCCCAGCCCGGTTTTAGAGTCAGAGGCCCTTGGGTTTGAATCCTGACTCTACTCCTCACTGTTTGTGCAATCTTGGATAATTTAATTGAGTTCTTTGGACCTGTTTCCTCATCTATAAAATTAGGGGCTTGGAAGAAATAATCCTTAAAACCCTTTCAAGCTCTAAAGGTCAGGAATTTCCTTTATGAGACTGAGGCCCAGGGATGTTAAGATATATATATATATAATTATAAATAATAAAATTATAATTTTCTATAAATTATAATATATGCATATAATATATAAAATATAATATAAAAATAATTTATGAATTATAAAACAATAAACTCAAAACCTAAAAATATATAATTAAATCATTATTAAAATTATTAAAAATTAAACTATTAAAATTATTAATCTTAAAATTAATTAATCAAATCATTTGATTTATTAATTAAGTTATGACCTATTTTATTATATGTATCATAATAAAATCACAAATAAATAATTAAATTGAAGATAATTAAAAATTATTTTATGTGTGTATACACATACACACACACACACACAATTAGTTACGGAACTAGGTCTAGATACTTCCAAAGGATTCATGATGAATAAAACTACCTGCAGAGGAAGAATTGATGGAGCCTGAATGCAGATCAAAAAATACTTTCTTTAAACTTTCTTTTTCTTTTCTTTTCTTTTTTTAAACCCTTACCTGTGTATTGGTTCTAAGGCAGAAGAGTGGTAAGGGCTAAGCAATGGGGGTTAAGTGACTTGCCCAGGGTCACACAGCTAGGAAGTGTCTGAGGTCAAATTTGAACTTCTTGTCTCTGGGCCTGGCTCTCAATCCACTGAGCCACCTAGCTGTCCCTTAAACGTTTTTTTCTCCAGATTTTTTTTTTGGTCTGTTTTCTTTCACAATGTGACTAATATGGAAATGTATTTTACATGATTGCACATAGATAACCTATATCAAATTGCTTGCCTTCTCAGTGAGTCAGAGAGGGAGAGAAAGAATCTGGAACTCAAAATTTAAAAAAAAGAATGTTAAATTTATAGACAATTATAAATTTTTTTAAAATAAAGAATTGGATCTAGAGCCCACTTGTGATTTGAATCCAGTTTTTCTTTTTACCACACCACAAAATCTGCAATGTTCATTCAAACTGGAATTTTGGAATTGGAATTCAAACAGTGGTTTGAATAAAATGCTATAAACATTGGCTCAGCACTTTTTGTGGAAGGGCCTCTGTGTATATAAGTCACTGACTTAGGTCCAGTGTGGTGGGTCCCTCTAAGAATTTAGAATCTGGGCTTTAAAGTACCAGCCCCATGTCTAGTCCCCTGTCCCTCGCCTCTTAGCCAGTGGCTCTAACTGAAGGAGATTTCAGGTAGTGGTTATAGGTTGACTCTAGCCCCAGGATGCTGACTAGGAGGTTTTATAGGGTAAGCAAAGCTTACCTGGCCTGTAATGGCAGAGGAAAGGAAGAGACTGTAGACACCACTCAGAACCCAATGTTCCACTGGCAGCATCCAAAGTTGGGCACTCTTCTAGGGGCACTGTGGGCAGAGGGGAATAGAAAGAGAAGTTCAGTCTTCTGGCAAAAATAACAGAATTCATGTTGGAAGGTATGCTCACCCCTTCACCCTTCTGTAGTATTTCCAGAAAGTAGTTCTCCAGCTTCTACTTGAACCCTTCCAGTGACAGAGAACTTACAGAGAACTTGTAAGCCGGTATGAATCCTCACTAGATTCTACCTTGTCCTATCTCAATCTTCCTATATTTTCTCCTCTTCTTTGTAGCTAAACTCCTTGAAAAAGCCATGACCTGACTTCATTTTCTTTCTTCTCTCATCTAAACTATCTTCGATATGGATTCTAACCTCATCATTCAACTGTTCTCTCCAAAACCTCTCCAATGAGTTTTTAATTTCCCAATTCTAATGGTATTGTCTCAGTCCTCGTCCTTGGACTCTTTGTAAAATCTGACATTGTTGACAACGTTCTCCTCTTAGACACTTTCCTTTCTGGGTTGCTTTTTAAAATTATTTTATGTAACATTCTCTCATGGCTCTCTTCCTACCTGTCTGATCTGTCTCAGTCATTTTTGCTAGATCTTCATCCATGTCATATTCATTAACTAAGGTATCCTCCAAGGCTCTATCCTAGTCAGTCAACAAGCATTTATTAAATTAAAGTGCCAGCACACACTCTGCTGAGCACTGGAGGTACAAAGAAACTCAAAAACATGGTCCCTGCCCTTAAGGAACACACATTCTAAGGAAGAAACAGCATGAAAATAACATACAATGTACTTGTTACTCAGTTATTTCAGTCATGTCTGACTTTTGGGGGCCTCCATTTGGGGTTTTCTTGGCAAAGATACTGGAACAGTTTGCCATTTTCTTCTCTAGCTCATTTTATAGATAAGGAAACTGAGGCAAACAGGATTAAATGATTTGCTTTGGGTCACGAAGCTAGTATGTATCTGAGGCCAGATTTGAACTCATGAAGATAAGTCTTCCTGATTCCAAATCTGGTGCTCTATCATGAGAGGAGGACCATTTTCCTCCAGACAGTAGGATTTGAGTTCTGAAAGAAGTCAGGGAAGCCAGGATACAGAAATAAGTAAAGAGAGCATTTTAGACATGGTTGATGGAAAGGGAAAGAAATGTACAGCCAGTGAAGAAGCATGGGATTGGGAACAGCAAGAACAATGTGGAGGGATCAGAGAGTGTGGAAGGATAAAGTTTAAGAATCCTGAGAAGGTATGAAAGAGGCAGAGTTTATATTTGCTCCTGGAGGCAACTGCAATTTTGCAATTGATTTTAAAGTTTTAAAAGTGTGCACCATGGTGGTGGTTCTGTGAGTGGAGAGAAATGGGTGTGTACAAGAGATGTTTTGAAAATAGAAAAGACAAGATGTAACAATAGATTGAATAAGTGGAGTGATTGCAAAAGATGAATTGAAGATCACACCAATGTTTCAGGTCTTGACAGTATTAGGGAAGTTGGGAAAAAAGAAGGTTTTGGGAGATGTGGTAGTGATGGGGGTGGTGGAGATAATGAGTTCAGTTTTGGACGTGCTGAATTTGAGATGCTTCTAGGACATCCAGCTGGAGATGTTCAAAAGGCAGTTGATAATGTGGGACTGTAGGTCTGGAGAAACTTGGAATATATACAAGACTGGGAATTATCAACATAGCAATAATAATTAGACTTATGGGAGCTATTGAGATCATCAAACCAGAGAGTAAAGAAGGAGAGGAGGGCCCAAGACAGAACCTTGGGATACATCTAAGTGTTGTGGTTTCTCTTTAAACTCTCTCACCTGGTAATCTCAAGAGCTTCTGTGGTTCCATTATCAGCTGCAAGGAGATGATTCAGATCTGCCCACATAGCCTTAGTTTCTCTCCTGAGTTCCAGTCCCATGCCTCCAACTGTCTATTGATATTTCAAACTGGATGACTCAGAGGCATCTAAAACTCAATATGTCCATACTAGAACTCATTATTTTTCCCAAAAAACCTTCTTCTCTTTCCAACTGTCCTATTACTATCAAGGGTGCTACCATCTTCCCAGACACCCAGATTCACAACCTTGGTGTCATCCTCAACTCCTCACACTCTTTCACCCCACAGATTGATTCAACGGCCAATCCTTGCTGTTTCTACCTCTATAATACCTCTTGCAATTCTCTCTCTTCATTCACAGAGTTACCGATGCTCATTGGGGCCTTCACTATCTCTCATTTGCACTATTCTAGGACATGGTCTTTCCTTTTTCTGACCAAAATTAGAATCCTGCTCTGTCATCTCCTGTTACAATAGAATTCTAATTAGATTCCCTGGCTCAGGTCTCTTCCCCACTCCTCCATCCTCTACTCAGCTACAGAAGTGATTTTCCTGGGTATAGATCTAACCAAATCATCAAATTCCAGTGGCTCCCTATGACCTCTTAGATCAGATATATACTTCACAACCTGAATCTTTCCAATTTAGGTATTCTTACACATTATTTCCCTATGTGTACTCTCCAGACTATCTATATTGATCTACTTTCTCTTCTTCACAAACCTTTGCATTGAAGGTCTCTCAGGCCTCAAATACTCTCCCTCCTCACTTTTGCCTCTTGGAATCCCTTGGCTTCCTTCAAGACTCAGTTAAAATATGAAGGACATCTCTCCCTTCTTCCCTTCTGCAAAAGTGGGAGACCATGGGTTTGAAATGCATATAATAAGATCAGACTTTTTGATATGTTGGTTAGTTTTGCCAAATTTTTTCTTTTTTCTTCCTTTTAAAAATATATTTTCTTTTTAAATTGGTAAATAGTCTCTGTTTTAAAAGGCTTTATTTATTTATTTTTCAAATTTTAATTTTTCGAATTTAAAAATTCTTTATTATATGGTCTGGCTTTTTAGACGAGGGAAAGAAAGGGGAGGGATACTGTGAAAAATATAGATGATGTATAAACAAAAACTCTCAATAACATTTTTTTTATATTTTTAAACCCTTAACTTCTGTGTATTAGTTCCTTGGTGGAAGAGTGGTAAGGGTAGGCAATGGGGGTCAAGTGACTTGCCCAAGGTCACACAGCTGGGAAGTGTCTGAGGTCAGATTTGAACCCAGGACCTCCCGTCTCTAGGCCTGGCTCTCAATCCACTGAGCTACCCAGCTGCCCCCCATCTCAATAACATTTTATTAAAAAAAAGACTCAACTCAAGGAGCCTTCTACAGGAGGCTTTTTTCAGGCTTCCTACATGCTAGTGTCTTCCCACTATTACTTTCCATTTACCCTCTATGAATATTGCATGTTTCTCTAACCATCTCCTCCATTAGAATATAAGCTCCTTGGATTTGGAGACTGCTTTTCATTTCTCTTTGTATCCCCAGTGTTTAGCACAATACCCTGTATGCGAGATGAATCATGTAAACAAGGAAAAATATTTTAAAATAAAAAAAAAAAACCTCATAGGTACCACCTTACACCTAGCAGACTGGCCAATATGGCAGCAAAGGAAAGTGATAAATGTTGGAAGGGATCCGGCAAAATTGGGACACTAATACACTGCTGGTGGAGACTGTGAATTGATCTAACCACTCTGGAGGGCAATTTGGAACTATGCCCAAAGGGCTTTAAAAGACTATCTGCTCTTTGATCCAGCCATACCACTACAGGGTTTGTACTCCAAAGAGATCATAAGGAAAAAGACTTGAACAAAAATATTTATAGCTGTGTTCTTTGTGGTGGCAAAAAATTGGAAATGAGGGGGTGTCCTTCGATTGGGGAATGTCTGAACAAATTGTGGTATCTGTTGGTG
The DNA here is from genome assembly GCF_016433145.1 of Gracilinanus agilis. Taxonomy (NCBI): domain Eukaryota; kingdom Metazoa; phylum Chordata; class Mammalia; order Didelphimorphia; family Didelphidae; genus Gracilinanus; species Gracilinanus agilis. The sequence goes on from NC_058131.1 coordinate 318,895,948, forward strand.
ATGGAATACTATTGTGCTCAAAGGAATAATGAACTGGAGGAATTCCATGTGAACTGGAAAGACCTCCAGGAACTGATGTAGAGTGAAAGGAGCAGAACCAGGAGAACATTGTACACAGAGACTGATACACTGTGGTAAAATAGAATATAATGGACTTCTCTACTAGAAGCAATGCAATGATCCAAGACATTGCTGAGGGACTTATGAGAAAGAAAGCTATCCACATCCAGAGAAAGAACTATGGAAATAGAAATGCAGAAGAAAAACATATGATTGATCACGTAATTCGATGGGGATATGATTAGGGTTTTGATGTCAAAAGATCGCTCTACTGCGAATATGAATAACATGGAAATAGGTTTTGAACAATGATATATGTATAACCCAGCAGAACGGCTTGTCAGCTCTGGGAGGGAGGAGCAAAGAGCTGGGGGTCGGGGATCATGAATCATGTAACCATGGAAAATATTTTGAATTAAAAAAAGACACATGATAATGTAAAAGACAAAACAAACAAAAAAAACCTCATACTAGAGAGAAACCCTCTACCAGTAATGAATATTAGAATGACTTTTGCCATAAAGAAGTGAATATTTCACTAAACATCAGAGAGTTCATATGGCAGAGAAGCCTAGTGAATGTATCAAATGCGGGGAAACCTTTAGATGAAGTTCAAATTTTGCTAAACATCAGAGAATTCATAAAAAGAAATCCTACAAATTCAATGACTTTGGCAAAGCCTTGATTCATTCCTTCACTTCCATTCAACATCATAAATTTATACTGGAGAGAAACCCAGAAATTGTATTAAGAGTGTGAAAGCTTTCTGGTGTAGTTCCTCTCTCTTGAGATAACAGTGATTTCTTACTAGACAGTAGGAACCAGAAGGTAAATAAGTGAAGAGAAACTGAGGATTATCCCTAGGAAAACATAAGGTCCTTTAGGGCAGGGATATTTTTATTTTTATTGTTATATTCTGAAAACAACCACCAGAGTGTAGCATGAGAAAAGGGAACATTCATTAAATGCCTAGTACTTGCCAGGGCAGCTAGGTGGCACAGTGGATAGAATGCCAGGCCTGGAGTCTGAAAGACTCGAGTTCAAATCCAGATCCAGACACCTCCTACCTATATGACCCTGGGAGACAAGTTACTTAACCCTATTTGACTCAGGAAATGGCAAACTACTCCACAACCTTTGCCAAGAAAACCCCATGGACAGTATTGGATAGAATGCTAGGCTTTAAAGTCAGGAAATCCTAATCTCAAATTCAGACCCAGACACTGTGTGACCTTGGGCAAGTCACTTAACCCTGTTTGCCTCAGTTTCCTCATCTATAAAATGAACTGGAAAAGGAAATGGCAAATCACACTAGAATCTTTGCTAAGAAAATCCCAAAGGGGATCACAGAGAGTTGAACACAACTGAAAAAAACAACAACTAGTTGCCAGAAAAGGGCAACAAGGTGGCACAGTGGATAGTCAGGTAGACTCATCTTTGTGAATTCAAATCTAGCCTCAGACACCTACTAGCTATTTGACCCTGGGCAAGTCACTTAACCCTGTTTGCCTCAGTTTTCTCATCTGTCTCATATCTCATATAATGAGCTGGAGAAAGAAATGGCAAACCACTCCAGTATCCTTGCCAGGAACATCCCAAATGAAGTCACAAAAAGTTGGACACGACTGAACAACATGTGTCAGGCACAGGGATTAAACACTTCACAAGTATTATCTCATTTGATGCTCACAACAGCCCTGGAAATTATTATCCTCACTTTACAGCTGAGGAAACTAAAGCAGACAGAGGTTAAGTGACTTACCCAGGGTAACATAGTTAAGTGTCTGAGGCTGGATTTTAACTCCAGTCTCCCTGACTCCGAAGCCCAGTGCCCTATTCACAAGGCACCAAATTCCTTTTTGGGGGAATTCAAAGGCCAGCAGCCAGGTAGAAGGGATGGAAAGGGAATTCTGCCTCAAGATAATGTGCACTCTGGAACAGTAGCAGAGAACCGACCTTACTTTGCCTCAGAGAGATTTCCTTCCAGAAAACCAGGGAGAGATGCCACAGCAGGACTGGTGCTCCCTACCTGTCATGCTGGCAATAGGGAACGGGGCAGCTGACATTGAAGTCTTGTTTTCCCAGAGTGCCAGCTCTCATGGACCATGGTGAATGGCTTGAGTATAGCATGAGATGGAAATCAAATTATGTATTATGCTCCTCCGGGTAAATAATAAAATATAAGAAAGTTGGCACAAATTGTGCCCCAGTTAGGACTTGGGATACCAGTTAATAGCATATATAGCTTATTAGTATGGCATAATATGGGATGGTCTCTTATTTATCTTTGTATTTCTTCCAGCACTTGTGGGGAGGAATAATAACAATAACAATAATGATGATGATGACAGTAATGATGATGATGGTGATGATAGTTGGGTACAGTAGAATGGATGCTGGATTTTAAGTCAAAGTAATTAGATTCTCATTCCCATTGCAACACTCGCTAATTGTATAATCTTGGACAACTTACTGAAAGTTTTTGTTCCTTAGTTTTCTTACCCATAAAACGGGGGTAATCATATTTGGACTGTTTAGTTCATAGGGTGTTATGAGCAAAGCACCTCGTAAACCTTAAATATCAAGTGAACTCAAACCATGAGTCTTTCCTTCCATATTTCCGTTATATCACATTCCCCTCAGCACTGGAAAGATGTTAGTATTGCTATTATTATTCCCATTTGATAGATAAAAGAAAAGGGCTCATCTGGTGATTAGTGTTTTATCCAAGTTTACACAGCTATTAAATGGTACAATTAGGATTTGAACTCAGGTTCTTTGGCTCCAAGCCCAGTGTCCTTTCTGCTACACCCCATGGAGGGACTCACAAAATGGAATGTTCACTAAATATTTGGTGATTTGGTAAATATTACCAAAATTCTGTTCGGCGCAGCAGAGTGAGAAGAACACTAGATTGGGATTCAGGAGAGCAGTGTTCAAATTCCGACTCTGTCACTTTTTAGGCACATGATCTTGGATAAATGACTTCTTCAGTCTGAGGCCCAATTTCCTTGTGTAAAATAGAATTTATTTTTTATTTTTTTATTTTTTTTAAACCCTTACCTTCTGTCTTGTAGTCACTATTGTGTATTGGCTCCAAGGCAGAAGAATGGTAAGGGCTAGGTAATGGGGGTTAAGTGACTTGCCCAGGGTCACACAGCTAGGAAGTGTCTGAGGCCAAATTTGAACCTAGGACCTCCCATCTCTAGGCCTGGCTCTCAATCCATTGAGCCACCCAGCTGCCCCCGTGTAAAATAGAATTTAATGAAATCTTTAAGGTTCTTCCTTGCTCAAAATTCAAATGCTCTTACAGTTGCTTATTACATGGTCAGAGAAATGAAATGAATGTAAAACTGGAGCTGACTGGAGGGGCTTACCAGGGCATGTGAAAGGCAACACAACCTCTTGGAGGGTGGGTTCGATCTCCAGGGTCCAGCGATCCCAGCCAAAAAGAAGCCCATCTTCAGGGGTCTCGCATACTCGGGCCATATCCAGCTGCTCCAGGCCTAGTACTCGGGCCCATACATAAAGACTTGTAATGTTGCCCCCGAAGGCCTCTTCTTCCTTGAAGCCACCACCCAAGGAGTCCTGGTCCTGCCCAATGACAAACACGCCTCCAGGAGCCAAGGGTTGGGCTGGGGACAGGCTCTGGGCTCCTGCCTGCAGGTTGCCATCGGCCATGAGAGCCCAGTGGCCACTCCTTTCCTCCCAGGTGGCACAAATATGGTGCCACCTCTCATCTGCAGAAAAGACGGGCAGGTACGGAGAATGGTGTCCATGGACAACCAGGGCCAAGTGAACCAGTCCATTGTGGGCAGTGAAACCACGAAGCTGAAGCTCATTGGCGAAGGTTGGGGCAGCGTATGAGAAGATGGTGCCCACCTTGTCCACAGCTGAGTTCCACTGTACATGGGCACAGACTGTGATGGCAGCCAACAAGGGAAAATCCACCAGCAGCCTGGCATATTTTGTGGCTGTCTGCATCTCAAACACCAGACTTGGCAGCATGTGTGTACCTGAGGGGACGGCAAGAAGAGGACACCCCAGTGACTTCCAGAGATAATTAGATTTAGCATGGTGGGTTCTGTGAGAAGGGTTCCCTCCAGAAAATATTGAAATAGGGATTTAGACCCCTGGAAGGAACCTTTAAGGTCCTTTTGTCCATCCCCCCATATTGCAGATGAGGAATCTGAGGCCTAGGGAGAAGAAATAATTTGTTCAAAGACATTTATAGGTAGTAAGTGAGAAAGGTAGTGCTGAGATTTCAACCCAAGTTTTCTGACTATATTTGCTATTAATTAAATGATCTTTCTCTTGGAACTCAAACTGAGGCTGTATCTTTGCTAGTGTTATTCAAGACTATAGTCTGAAGACTGACACAGAGAGGTGGTAGATTGAATAGAGCGTTGGGCCTGGAATCAGGAAATCTTAAGTTCAAATCTGGCTTTAGACATGCACTAGTTGTGTGACCCTGGGCAAGTCACCTAACCCTATTTGCTTTAGTTTCCTCATCTGTCAAATGAGCTGGAGAAGGAAATGGCAAACCATGTCACTATCTTTGCTAAGAAAATTCAATGGACAGTATTGGATAAAGTGCTAGGCTTAAAGTCAGGGAATCTCTAATTCAAATCTGGTTTCAGACATTCACTAGTTGGGTGATCCCATGGGCAAGTCACTTAACTTCTGTCTGCTCCATCCTATATCCACACTATATTCTAGGGCTGTTGTGAGGATAAAATGAGATGACATTTATAAAGAGCTTGGCATGTAGTAAACATTTAATAAATGCTCGTTGTCCCCCAGCCTCATAAAAATACACTCAAGTGACCCAGTTAGTAGTTTTTATTTCCTATTTATTTTCTTCTTTTCCTATTGTTTATTTTTATTCCTATTATTCCCTGTATGAATGACCTTGAATAATTCATTTAGTGTCACTGAGACTCAGTCTCCATATCTGAAAGTCAGGATTTTAAAACACAGAACGGTATATTCCAAAGTGACTAAACAAAGTTGAAAGAGTCATATGGATGAAAATATTTATAGCAGCTCATTTTATAGTGGCAAAGAGCTGGAAATTAAAAGCTTCTCACAATTGGAGAATGGCTGAACAAATGATAGTATAGAAATATAATAGAATGCTACTGTGACATAAAAAGTGACAAAAGGGATAATTTTCAGAGAATTCTGGGAAGACTGATACAGAGTGAAATGAGCAGAATGAGAAAAACAGTTTATACAATGACTATATTATTAAGGGGGGGAAATTTAAGAACTATGATGAGTGTAATGACCAATTATGATTTCAGAGGAAAAAAGATGATATTAACCACTTCTTTAAAGAGAGGTGGTGAAAAACAACTTCCTGATCACATGGGTCGATGGGGATATGATTGGGGATGCAGACTCTAAATGATCACCCTAGTGCAAATATCAATAATATGGAAATAGGTCTTGTTCAATAACATGTAAAACCCAGTGGAATTGTGTGTTGGCTATGGGAGGGGGATGGAAGGAGAGGGAGGGAAAGATTATGAATCTTGTAACCATGGAAATTTTTTCATAATTAATCAATAAAATTAAAATTAAATTAAAAAAATAATAGAAAATTAAAGAGAGACGGTGGAACTGAAGATACAGAATGAGACATACATTTTTGGAATAGTCAACATAAGAATCTACTTTGCTTGACCATGCAGATTTTTATGAAGACTTTGTCTTTTTTGAGGGGTGAGATAGGAAGGGAACTGGAAAGAAGAGAAAATAAATGTTAATTGAATGAACATTAAATTAAAAAAAATAATTCTTATGTACTTGGGTGTTCTACCATATGAGACTGGTTCCTATCTGGTCTACAAGGTGGGACAAGGTCTTGTCCTTAATTCTTCCAGGTTCCCAGACCCAAAGTTATCTGTGGCTCCCATTTCCATCTACAACTCAATAAATGGATAGCACTCACGCCTTTGTTGGGGTCTCCGTAGCAAGACTGTTTTCTGGCCCACCCAGATTGGACCTTGTACTTGTCCTTGAAGTAGCTCAGTCACAGCCTCATGTGGGAGCTCCAAAGCCAGCTGGGCAAAACGCTGGTCACAGAAGTTGTAGGCATGCCACCAGTCTAGTGGCTGGCCTCTCTTGACCTCATAGACTCCACTGGATGTCTCCACTGCTTCAGGAGAAGCCTTTGGAGCTGATAGAGAAAGACTCAGTGAGAAAGGGCATAGGCTGTAACTGGAATAGATCGTTTCTAAGGACTCTTCCAGCTCCTTACCAACAATCCTACGATTAGAGCTGATAGGTCCCTAGCTGTCCCTAGCTCAAATGCCTCACTTTACGGAGCAGGAAATGGAGATCTAGAAAGCAGTGAGTGGAAAGAGCTCTGGATTCAGAGTAAGAAAACTTAATATTGAATTCTGACTCTGTTCTTTGAGTAAATCACCTTTATCTCTCTGGATTTGAGGGTCCTCATCTATAAAGTAAGAAGATCTTTAAGGTCCTCCCATCTCTCTTCCCTCCTCTGCCCAAATGTATATTCTATAATCTTAGGACTTGGGATAGAAAATATTCCCTCAACTTGGAAAGTTCAGGGCCTTGGTGTGGTCATTCACATTCGGTTAGAGGATATGTGGCAAATGTTGAGATTTCTAAGATGGAACATGGGACTCTGTCAGATATATTGACTAGTTGCAAAAGGACTGAATATCTTTCTTTGTATCTCCAATGATTTATCACAGTGCTTGGTACATTTTTCGTTGTTCAATTGTTTCAGTCATGTCTGGCTCTTGGTAATCCCATTTAGGGTTTTCTTGGCAAAAGGTACTAGTATAGTTTGCCCTTTCCTTCTTCAACTCATTTTACAGATAAGGAAACTGAGACAAACAGGGTTAAGTGATTTGCTCAGGATCACTTGGTTAGTAAGTACCTGAGACTAGATTTGAACTCAGTGACTCCCTGTCTCTCTGCTAGTGCTCGATCTACCATGTCACCTAGCTGCCTGGCAAATAGCAGATGCTTAATAAATATTTATTGTCTGTCTGTCTGTCTGACCAACAAAAGGAAGTTTTGCTAATGCAACTGAAGATGAGGTGATCTTTCTTAGGATCATTGAGAATTTAGACGCGGAAGGGGTCTTAGAGAGGCTATCTTACTCATATGCTCATTTACTAAATGAAGGTCACGTGGGTGGTAAGGAGAAGAGACCCGGGACTTTAACTCAGATTTCTGGACTCCTACCCATGTGTCTCAGCAGGAATTATAGAATGTTGAAGCTGGAAAAGACCTAAGAGAACCTAGAATCAGAGGATCTCTGAAACTGACCAAGGGACTTCAGAGGCCATTTAGAACATCTTCTGCCTAAGTAGGAATTCCCTTTACAATATATCCTAGAAGTAGCAAGGTGGATAGAGCACTGGATAGAACACTAGTCTGGAGTCAGAAAGTGCTGAGTTCAAATCTACTCTCAAGACACTCACAAGATTTGTGACCCTGGATGAGTCATAATCTTTGTCTAATTCAGTTTCTTTATCTGTAAAATGGAAATAATAAACATATTTATATCACAGGGTTGTAGTGAGGATAAAATGAAATGTTATTTCTAAAATGCTTTGCGAACCTCAAAGTGCTCTAAAAATGCTAGCTATTTTTATTAAGCCCTCAAATAAAATGTTTTGGACTGAGTGAATGACTGGATGTTTCTATTCAGGCTATAGTTTTGTAGGCAGTACGGTAAAAAGAGACCTAGAATAGAAATTAAAAGACTCGAGTTCAAGTCTCAGTGAAAAGAAAGATAATTTGCTATTGAGTTAGGAGAAAACTGAGTTTGCATTTTGGTTCAATCATTTACTAACCATACTGGCTTGGCAGCACTCACCTGTGAACTTGAGGGTCTTCAACGAAGCTGGAGAGCTCGAGGGGTTCCAGGAGAGACTCCCAATCTCCCAAACAGACAAATAGGCACGAATCCAGAAAGATAGGCTGATATTAAGATCCTGGCTTTTAGACCAAGACAAACTTCCCACCACCCACAGACTAATGAGAGAGGAAAGGAGTATACTAAGCAGCCACCATCCCCTTCCCTGGTCCCAGGGCCCCCTTCCCTATCCCTAGTCGCCACCACATTATCATTGATTTTTATTTCAAAAGGAATTATACAGCTAGAAGGGACCTTAGAGATTATTTAGTTCAACCCCTCCCATTAAACAGATGAAGTCCAGAGTGGTAAAGGGATTTGTCCAAGGTCACAGAATTGGTCAGTGACAATGATGGCCCATAAAGAGATAATCGGACCTACCAAGAGGAAAAGGAACCAAGAAAGTCTTCCTGGCATGTTGGGTATAATGACCCTTATATCCAGGGGCAGAGCAGGTTAAGTCTGGAGATTTGGAGCTAAGGAGATTTGGGGATCACAGGGATGTTTTCAAGAAACCCTGTAACAGTAAGATAGAAGAAAATTATTCAGAGGAATATGTCTTCTAACCACCTTAACGGCCTATAATAATGATTCCCATTTCTATATCATTTCAAAGCTTATAAAATTATTTTCAACCAATATTTCAGCGAGGCAGGAATTGTATTATTGTCTATATTTTATAGATGCGATTACATCCAACAATTTATTTTCAGTTATATATAGTAACAATTTTTGACAATTGTTTTCTGGCATTTTAGGATTCAGATTTTCTTCCTCCCTTCCTTCTTCCTCCTTCCTCAAAGTGATAAATAGTGTGATATAGGTTATGCTAGTGTTTTCAGGCAATACATATTTGTTCCATATTCCAATTATTCATGTCATGATAGCAGGCACATATCATATATACAATAAAAAAATTAGGAGGGAAATAAAGTGGAAGGTGGCATGCTTTGATTTGCACTCAGACTCCAACAGTTCTTTCTTTGGCTGTGGCATTTTCATCATGAGTCTCTTGTGGTCATCTTGGAAACTTGTTTTGCTGATAATGGTTTAGTCCTTCACAGTTGGTCATGGCATAATATTTCTGTTACTGTATGCATTGTTCTTCTGGTTCTACTCACTTTACTTGTCTTTCATTTTCAAAAGGGACCAATGACATCACTGAGTGATGTCTTGATTTGCACACGAATTGGATTTGAGGCAGAATTATACAAAGTCACCAACCTCATTCTAGAGACATCAAAGGCCAGTGGAAAGACAAAAGTCAGGATGACTAGTGATGTAGTAGATGACCTTGGCCCAGGATACAGTAGGTGACTTTGGTATCTCCAATGTCTGACAAAGTTCTAAGCACACCTCAGTGCCTGCTTTAGCTGCCTTAAGCTGTTCTCATCCTTGGGGTAGACACCACCTTAACTCACTGATGGGGTTGTAACCCATTGGTTACCCTCAATCTGGTTTAGCTCATCTGCCAATATGGTTCACTGGCATATGGCTGCTGCACATGCTACAGTGTCTTGAAGCCACAGGTGAGAGTTGAGTGCCAGGTAGTCACCAAAGGTGGATGAGCAGCCCTGAAAAGGGCTCAGCAATCTCTCACACCAAAAGTACCAGTCCTCCTTGAACACTCATAAACCCTGGCACATAGTAAATACCCAATAAGTGCTTTCTCTGTCTTATAAAATAAATGCAAGATGATTTGAAAAGGGGATTTGAGACAGGGGAGAGGGTAAACTTTTCATAGGAGGTGGTACCTGAGTTGAACTCTGAAAGAAGCAAAGGATTCTTAGAGCAGGGAGTGAAGAAAGAGTACAATCCAATGAGGATAGCCAATGCAAAGGCATGGAGACAAGAGATGGAGTGTCAGGTTTGGGAAGCATCTAACACAGGGGTCAGCAACCTTTTTGGCTGTGAGAGCCATAAATGCCACATTTTTTAAAATGTAATTTCGTGAGAGCCATACAGTGCTCACAGTGTGCGCTCCTGTAACAGCGCCTGAAAAAAAATGGACTTTATGGCTCCTGCAGAAAGAGCCATATCTGGCCCTCAAAAGAGCCAGATATGGCTTGAGAGCCATACGTTGCCAACCCCTGATCTAACAGGTCAGTCTAGCCATAATGTAGCATTCATAAAGGAGAATAATATAAATTATATCTAGAATTAAGTTTGGAAATTTGGGTGGGTCATCTGGAAACAGGGTGATCAATTAGGACACTCTGACAATTTAATAGAGAATTAGGGTCTTGGTTATAATATTTTGAGGCTATGAATAGAGGAAAGCTAATGGATAAGAGAGATGTTGTAAAGTAGAATGGATAAGACTTGCCAACTAATTGGATCAGAAGGGTGAAGGAGGAAGAAGAAACAAAGGTGACTCTAAAATTCTAAACCTGAATGCCTAGGAGGATAAATTATTGCAACAGACATCTAATTGGCCCTTTAAGTCTATTATCCAAAAAGTTGCCAAAATAATCTTCCTAAAGCACAGGTCTGCTTTCAAACATTTGAACATTTTATGCTTTAAGGTCATCTTGGCCTAAGACAATAATGCACTGGACTGGAGATGGGAGATAGATATAGGCTCAGTTTCAGCTCCCAGGTCACCTCCCTGCTTAAGAACTTTCAGAAGCTCTCTATTGTCTTTAGGATAAAATACAAACTTCTCAGCTTGGCATTTGGTCTTTTGCAATTTGGCTCCAGTCTACTTTTCTAGATTTATTTCACATTACTTCCTTTCACACACTGTATGTTCCTGCCAAAGTAGGCTTTTTTTGGTTCCCCCAAATCTGCAATACATTTCCTACTTCCATTCTTTTACAGAGGCTGACCTCCTATGCTTGTAATACATTTTTTTCTCACCTCTGCCTCTTAGACTTTGAGCTTTTCTTCAAGGCTTAACGCAGGTGCCTACTGCTCGGGATGTGTGTGATCTCTTCCCCCTTAAATTATATTGTATTTACCTATCTATCTATAGACAACTAGGTGGAACAGTGGATAGAGTGTCAGACCTTGAGTTAGGAAAGCTCGAGGTTCAAATCTAGCCTCTTTCACTTTCTAGCTGTGGGACTCTGGGCAAGTCACTTAACCTTTTTTTTTTTTTGTATTAGTTCCTCATCTGTTAAATGAGCTGCAGAAAGAAACCTCAAACCATTCCAATATCTTTGCAAAGAAACCCCAAATGAGGACATGAAAAGTCAGCCACAACTGAAAATGACTGAGCAACAAAACCTCCTAGAATGTAAGCTGCCAGAGGTCTGAGGCTGTTTTAATTTATTTTTGTGTCCCCTACTCCTAGCATACTGCCTTATACATAGTAGCTAGCAAGTGAGAATTTTATCTTTTGTTGACTCCCCAGAGCTAATGGTCAACTCAGCCATCTTTCTGCTTCTAGACAATTGCACCTCTAAAATCAGCCTGGCTTCTTAGTTACAATTCATAATTAAATGTCACTAAAGGCCAAATTAGCTTCATCCCCTAGTGATTTTTCAACACACAAACAACTGAGTGGCATGCCAAAGCTGGGACAACTAAAAGCCAAGGTGTGGGGGGGGGGGCGGGGGGAGGCATAAGGGGTCAGTGCCTGGGAGACAGGATCACCTTGGAGAGCTCTCTGTCCCTGCAAAAGTTCACATTCTTCACCCCCTTTCTCCAATCCCATTCCACCCCTGCCATACTCTAATTCCAGCCAATAGGAAGTAGAGTCAAATAACTATAGAGGGGAGGGAAGAGGGAGGAAATGGGAAAATGACACTGAAAAATCAGAACCCTGCCAACCTGCTGAAGGGTCTAGTGATTCACTGCTGCTCTGTGTCAACAAACCAAGGCTGGCATCTTCAGATTATTGTAGTCAAGCAAATGAGGCTAAGGAATGTGTTTACCCTCACTTTAGGTTCATTACACCCCTCTCTTTCCTCTTCCCCCCAGACCCGTTCTTTGTTCTCTTACCCATCAAAATAAGCCCACTCTGGAGAATGGATTATGGTAGGGGTCCAGCCATTTGGACCCAGACATTAAGTCTGTAAGGGCATGACTGGAGCCCATTCGAGATAGCTTATCGATCACAGTCCCATGGGGCTTTAAGGGACCTTTAAAAAACAATGACTTGGGGCAGCTAGGTGACTCAACATATAAAGAAAGGGCCAGACCTGGAGATGGGTTCAAATCCTGCCTCAGATACTCCTCACTGTGTGATCCTGGGCAAGTCATTTAACCCCAATTGTCTAGTCCTTACTGCTCTTCTGCCTTGGAACCATACCTTAGTGTTGATTCTAAGACAGAAGGTAAAAGTTTTTTGTTTGTTTTTTTTAAATAACTTGTTAGAACTGGAAGGGAAAAAACCATCATAATCTACATTTTAAGGTCTCTTCCAGACGTAACATTCTATGTTCTGAGTTCAATTCCAGCCCTAATATTCCATATCCCAAGCCCCCTTCTAATTTTTAAGCATTTTATGTTGTGAAGTTTTCATGTTGTCAGACCACTTTCAGCTCTAACATTCTATGCTTTTAATTCCTTTCTGCTCTTCTTTCTAACATTTTATGAGCTAAGTGAGGTCCATAACAAAGCTCTAATATCCCATGTTCCCGTAGACAATGCTCTTAGATTCCTTTCATAGTCAATATTTTACATTCTCCTCTTTAAGGTCTTCTCAGCCTAAGACAATAAGACCCAGCACTGGACGGGAAAGTCAGAGATATAGCTCAGTTTCATCTCCCAAGCTTACCAGCTATGGCCCTAGACAACTTACTGAACAGCCTCTTTGAGTCTATTTTCTCATCCCTGAAAAAAGGGATATAATTTGTGAGGAACTTGCCTGTTCTCCACAAAATACCTATACAGTTATCAACTACTACTATTAAGTTCTCTTCCCACTTTAACTGAAGAATCCACCATCCCTGGGCTCTTTAGGAGTATCGGCTCCCTCCCCTAATTGCTCGAATGAAAAGGGGCATTAGAAACCCTGCTCTGGTTGGGGACACCTGGTAATGAGGTAACCTTCACATCTCGGAGACCGGTCGGGGTCATCTCGCCCTGGGGGTGTCAGGGGGCCGCCTGGCGTGAGTCCCACCCAAACTTCCCGTGGCTCCTGCCTCTCACCTGTGAGGGAGCCACAGCACAGTCAGCCTCGCCCATGCGTCTGTCTCAGAGATGGGTACCAGGAGCTCTCTCTGTCTCCTCTCTCTGGTAGCAGCCCTCGTTCTGACCTATTGGGGGCGGCTNTGAGACTTGTTCTGCTTGATTTAAGGAATAGGACTAGGAGCAGAGATTCGAAGGTATGGATAGGCAGATTTTTGCATGAGGAAACAAAACCCCCCTAAACATGACTGCTTTCTGGAAGTGCAATGGACTGCTCGAAAAGAGAGAAGAACCTCCTCTTTTGGGAGATCTTTAAATGCAAGCTTGATGCCCACTCATTGGCAAAATTGGAAGGGGGAATTCTTGTTTAGTTACAGATTAGATGAGATGCTTCTGACATACCTGTTACTCTGGAAGCCAATGAAAAAGAAATTGGTGAATGAAAATTAAAGAAGAATCAGAAACAAAAAGAAAATCCCAATGAACACATGGCTGATTTGGCAGATCCTCCTCCTCCTCCTCCTCCTCCTCCTCCTCCTCCTCCTCCTCCTCCTCCTCCTCCTCCTCCTCCTGCATTGGGGCGGCTTCTTTAAGCCACCCATTCAGTTAAGGGCAGGAGAAGTTGCGAGTAATATTTTACATTCTCCTCTTTGTCTTCTCAGTATCTCCGGGACCGTCGAATATCCGGCAGTGTCCTGGGGGAGACAGGACGAGCGAGGAGGCACTTACTGTCGGGTTCTAGACGCCCTACCTCTAGCCCCTAAAGTACGACCTTCCCTGAGGACCGTTTTCTCAAGTTCCTAGAAAAGACACAGCGTTGAAACCTATTCCCCATCTCCACTTGTCCATCCCTTCTCTGCTCCCCTCCCTTCGTAACCCTCATTAGCTCCAGAACACATGCAGAGCTTTCACGGTAATTATAGATTCATTGGAGGGTAAACCTTAGAACGCAGAATGTTCGTACATAGACCGTGGAATGTCAGAACTGGGCCGGGACTGTTTGAGCACGGAAAGGGACGTAGAGCCCGAAAGACAGGACCCACGTGGCGCAATGGAAAGCGAGCTGTAAGGGGAGGGCTGGGTGGGAGTGTGTATTTGTGGATTTAAATCAAATGCTGCCTCGGTCACTTATCTATGTGACTTTAGGCAAGTCTCTTCCTCTCTCGGGGCCCCAGATTTCTCACATATGAAATGAGGAGCCTGCTCTCTAAGGTCTCTCCTTGCCAGCTCTAAATGTATGGAGTTTGCTCAAAGAAGAGAAGTTCCTCCAGCTCTCTTTTGTATCTGAATCCCCAACACGGAGCACAGTGCCTGGCATATAATAGATACTAAATACATTTTTGCTTGTTTGACTGATTTTCTACAGAAGGAAACTGAGACCCAGCTAGATAAAGAAACTCGCCTACCGTTTCAACGCTTGACTGATTCGTTGCCATTTGGAATTTTGGAGGAGCTGGGAATTAAATTAAAGGAGTTTATAGGATCATAAATTTAAAGCCTGAAGGGACTTTATTTAAAGACTGGGACTAAAGGGATTAAATTTAAAGATTGAAGGGGATTGAATTCCCTTCTCTCATTTTTCAGATGAAGAAGCTGAGGCACTGAAATTAAATGATTTGCCCATTCAAGCACCTAGTAAGTATCTGAAGTGGGATTTGAAGTCAGGCCTTCTTAGGTGGTTCAGTGGATAGAGCACTGAACTTAGAATCAGGAAATCCTAAGTTTGAATTCTTCCCCAGACTCTTACTAGCTGTGTGACCCTTGACAAGTTCCAAGGAAGAAGAGCAGTAAGGGCTGAGCAGTTGGGGTTAAGGGAATTGCAGGGGGTCACACAGCTAGCAAGTGTTGGTCAGATTTGAACCCAGGACCTCCAGTCTCCAGGGCTGACTTTCTATCTACTGAACCACCTAGCTGCCTTAAAGTCATTGACTTCTGTCAGGTTCAGTTTTGTCATCCATAAAATAGTATTAATAATTGTATCCACCTCCCCAGGTTGTTGCTTGGATCAAGTGAGATAAAACACTCATAAACTTCAAATACTAGCTCTTCCTTACTCCAGGTCAAATACTCTACCCACTATCCCAACTTGCAGTGGTTAGTAGCATCTTATACAAAATCAGACCAAAATAATTAGGATCAGTTTCTCAGAAGGCTTTTGTCCAAGGTGTCGTCCCTGGAGGCTGAACTTCACTCCTTAAAACAATCTAATGGGGATGGGAGGGGGAACATCCATCTGCCTGTCCAGCACCAAATTTCTGAAGACACTGGATTCCCAAGTGTAGGGTCATTCTAACTCTGGGTAGCTTAGCAGTCCTACATATATATATATATATATAAACCCTTAACTTCTGTGTATTGGCTCCTTGGTGGAAGAGTGATAAGGGTGGGCAATGGGGGTCAAGTGACTTGCCCAGGGTCACACAGCTGGGAAGCGTCTGAGGCCGGATTTGAACCTAGGACCTCCCGTCTCTAGGCCTGGCTCTCAATCCACTGAGCTACCCAGCTGCCCCTCCTATATATTTTTAATGATGATGAGGAGGATAATACTCCAAAACAAAAGGAAGAAAGCAAACATTTATTAAGCTCCCACTCACTGTGTGCTAGACACTATGGTAAGCACTTTACAAATATTTCATTTGATCCTCACAGCAACCTGGATGGTGCTATTTGTTGTTGTTGTTTTTGCAGCCCAGTTGTTTCAGTCCTGTCCAATTTTTCATGACCTTATATGGGGTTTTCTTGGCAAAGATAATGGAGTAGTTTGCCATTTCTTTCTCCTGTTCATTTTCCAGGTGAGGAAACTGAATCAAATAGGGTTGCCTAACTTTAAGCCTAACACTCTCTCTACTGGATCACCTACTTGTCTCCAAAAGGGTCAGCAATTCTACTGATTTGAGTTCTCTGACACTGCACATCACAGCTCCTTTATGATGTAGCAGAAAGTCCTGTAGAATTGCTGGAGCTGGATAATTCATCAGTCTGTGGCCAAGCTGAGCCAAGACGAGCCTCCCACCATTTTTGGAACCTGGAACTAGGACAAGGAACAGCCAGCCATTAAGCTCAACTTTACCAGCTTGGTAGGACCTGCCCAATTTTGTCATCTGTTGTCACAACAGGTCCTAATGAAGCATCAAAGAAGGATGCTATCGGAGGAATAAGAGTAAAAGTTTACAGTTACAAAGCACTTTATATTCATGAATTTGATTTTCATAATAACCCTACGAAGCAGTAGTGGTAACAGGTATCTGCAGTTTACCAAATTACTAATGAGGAAAATGAGGCACAAGGTTGGCAAGTGGTGGAGGTAGGATTTGAGTCGAGACCAGGGATAGGCAACGTATGGCTCTCGAGCCATATCTGGCTCCACATCCAGACCGGCCAGAGCCCCAGGATGTGCCCCAGGGGGCCCTTCAGCCCCCCCCGCCCCATATTCTAGCACCTTCCACCTCCATCCTCCTCCTTCCACAGGTGTTTATGGCTCTCATAGCCAAAAAGGTTGCCGACCCCTGGTCTAAACCCTCTGACACCATATCCAGTGATCTGGGTATAAGTATACTTGCCAAACTAGTGCCACCTCCCCCATATCTTTTCCACCTATCAACTAGGCTCCAAGAAATGGGCAAATCTAATCTCACTTTCCCAGATTGTCCTCTTTGTCTCAGATGAAAGCAAAGCACAGACCAGACCATTAATTTCAGACTTTATGGGTTTGAGGGTGACAGGAGTATTGTTTGAGACAACAGAACTCAGGCTTCTAGCTCAGTTGGACACTGGCTATTGATATTGCCCATCTTTTCAGCCAGAGACAAACTGTTTGGAGGCCCTTTATTGGAGCTGGCAGTGATTTAGGACCTCCCAGCATTGGGGGGGGGGGAACAGCTAGGGTACTTGAGAGCATAGAAGGAAAGCTCTGGAGGAGAGAGAGTCCAAGTTGATTATTGCTTTTTTTGCCCCCCAATCCCTTCCTTGCCAAGGCATACATGAAACACTGCCCTTTTCATGAGACTGATTTATTGGCCCTTGGTCTCCATTTTGAAAAGGTGGTCAATAGATCTTAGCTGTGAGACTGATATTTAGCTGCAATAAAATGAGCCTCTTTTTACTAGTAAGGGAGTTGCCATTGGTAACAATTCAATTCACACTTTCATAGCACTTTCAAGATTTCTCACACTCTGTGGGAGTAGGTATTATTGGTAAATTCTAGATGGCAAAAAATTCAATGGAAAGAGGGCTGGATTTGGAACTGGGGGGCCTAGGTTTAACTCTCAGTATGGACATTTACCAGCTGTTTGACATTGGGCAGGCTGCATGATGTTTCCATGTCTTGATCTTCTCATCAGTAAAATAAGGAGATTAGACTAGATCAGGAATTCTCATTTTGAGGTTCACAAACACCTCGAAGGATTGTGATGATAGTCCAAAGGGTTTGGGGTGAAACATTCTTTAATGATGTCTTAAGTAGTAAATAATTGTAATAAGTATTATGACTAGCATACTAAATTACTCTGGGGGTTCCCATCACATTTTGTTGTTATCAAAAGGAGTTAGTGGAACAAAAAATCTTGGGAACCACTGGACTACATGGTCTCTAAGGTTCCCTCTAGCTCTGCCTTTATGATCTAATTATTTTAGATTGTGAACTCCTTGAGAGCAGGAGCTATGTTTTATCTCTTTTTCTATCCTCAGTGATTAGCATAGTTCCTGGCATATGGTAGGTGCTTAATAAATGTTTATCCATTGACTGATTTATTTATTTTTTATTCATTTTTATTTATTTTTAAATTTTTATTTTGAATATTTTCCCATAGTTACATGTTTCATGTTCTTTCCCTCTCCCAGCTATAAATATTTTTGTGCAAGTCTGTTTATCTATGATCTATGATCCTTTTTGGGGTACAAACCCAACAATGGTATGGTTGGATGAAAGGGCAGGCATTCATACGCCTTTTGAGCATAGTTCCAAATTGCCAGCCAGAATGGTTGGATCAGTTCACAGCTCCACCAGCAATGCATTAATGTCCCAATTTTGCCACATCCCCTCCAGCATTCATTACTCTCCCCTTCTTTCATTTTAGCCAATCTGCTAGGTGTGAGGTGATACCTCAGAGTTGTTTTGATTTGCATTTCTCTAATTATTAGAGATTTAGAACACTTTCTCATGTGCTTATTGATACTTTTGATTTCTTTATCTGAAAATTGCCTCTTCATGTCTCTTGCCCATTTATCAATTGGGGAATGGCTTGATTTTTTATACAATTGCTTTAACTCCTTGTATATTTGAGTAATTAGACCCCTGTCAGAGTTTTTTGTTATAAAGATTTTTTCCCAACTTGTTGTTTCCCTTCTGATTTTGGCTGCATTGTTTTTGTTTGTACAAAAGCCTTTTAATTTAATATAATCAAAATCACTTATTTTACATTTTGTAATTTTCTCTAACTCTTGCTTGGTTTTAAAATCTTTCGTCCCCAGAGATCTGACAAGTATACCATTTGGTTTTTGCTTAACTTATTTATAGTTTCCCTCTTTATATTCAAGTCATTAACCCATTCTGAATTTATCTTGGTGTAGGGTGTGAGATGTTGATCTAAACCTAATCTCTCCCATATTGTTTTCCAAATTTCCCAGCAGTTTTTGTCAAATAGTGGATTATTGTCCCAAAAGTTGGGCTCTTTGGGCTTATCATACACTGTCTTGCTGATGTCACTTACCCAAAGTCTATTCCACTGCTCCTCCCTTCTGTCTCTTAGCCAGTACATTTTGATGACCACTGCTTTATAGTATAGTTTAATATCTGGTACTGCTAGGCTACGTTCCTTCACATTTTTTTTCATTATTTCCCTTGATATTTTTTATCTTTTGTTATTCCAAATGAACTTTGTTAGAGTTTTTTCTAATTCAGTAAAAAAGTTTTTTGGTAGTTTGATGGGTATGGCGCTAAATAGGCAAATTAATTTGGGTAGAATGGTCATTTTTATGATGTTACCTCATCCTACTTATGAGCAATCAATGTTTTTCCAATTCTTTAGATCTAGTTTTAATTGTTTGGAAAGTGTTTTATAGTTGTTTTCGTATAATTCCTGTGTTTGTTTTGGTAGATAGATTCCTAAGTATTTTATATTGTCTAGGGTGATTTTATATGGTGTTTCTTTTTCTACCGCTTGCTGCTGTGATGTGTCGGAAATATATAGAAATGCTGGTGATTTATGTGCATTTATTTTGTATTCTGCAACTTTGCTAAAGTTGTTGATTTTTCTACAAGCTTCTTAGTTGATTCTTTAGGATTTTTTAAGTAGACTAATATATCATCTGCAAAGAGTGATAGCTTAATCTCCTCGTTGCCTATTTTGATACCTTCGATTTCTTTTTCTTCTCTAATTGCTACTGCTAGTGTTTCTAGTACAATGTTAAATAATAGAGGTGATAATGGGCATCCTTGTTTCACTCCTGATCTTATTGGGAAGGCTTCTAATTTATCCCCATTGCATATGATGCTTGTTGATGGTTTTAGGTATATACTGTTTATTATTTTTAGGAAAGGTCTTTCTATTCCTATACTTTCCAGTATTTTCAATAGGAATGGATGCTGTATTTTGTCAAAGGCTTTTTCAGCATCTATTGAGATAATCATGTGATTTTTGTTTGTTAGCTTGTTGATATGGTCAATTATGTGGATGGTTTTCCTAATGTTGAACCATCCTTGCATTCCTGATATAAATCCCACCTGATCATGGTGGATAATCTTGTTCTGGATTCTTGCATTGCTGCTAGTAGAGATGTCCGTTATGTTCGATTGTACCACAGTGTAGACTGATTTATTTTAAAAACTTACCCAAGGTTACATAGCTGGCAAATAAATTTCAGCACTGGGATTTGGCCTATATTTCTTACTTTTCCCACTATGCCATGGTAACAGATTGTAAAATACACAAAGGGGAGTTAATGTGAGATACCGCTGGAAAGGTCAGTTGGAGCCAGGCAGAAGAGTTTGTACCTTATCCTAGAAGCAGTGGAGAGTGACAGAGCAGTGGAGTCAAGGGTGGCCTTGTGGACAAATCTATGCCTTAGACCACTGATAGACAAACTATGGCCCATGGGCCAGATATAGGTCCCCTAAAATGTTCTATCTGGCTGTGAGACATTATTCCTAATCTGACGAATACAATGAATAGGATACAATACAATGAAACTTTTGAAAGAGTTGCCTTAGAAACAGACTGACAGATGAGCATTTCCTTTCCTTTGGCCCCCTCTTTAAAAAGTTTGCCCATCACTGCCTTAGACAGATTATTTTGGCAGCTGTGGGAGGGATGGATTTGAGAAGAGGGATCACATTAGAGGCGATTAGTCCAGATGGATGTGATGAAGACCTTGAACTGGGGTGGTCAAGAATGTCAAAAACTGAAGAAAGGTCAAAGAGATAAAGACTGGGAAAAGCCTGTCAGATTGAGCAATTAAAAGGTCACTAGTAACTTTGGCGAGACTATTTTCAGTAGAGTGGTAAGATAGGAAGCCATATTCTAAGAAGTCAAGGAGTGAATGAATAATGAGAAAGAAGAGGCAGTGAGTATAAATGACTTTTTCTAGAAACGTAGCAATATACTGAAAAATATAAGACAATAACTTGAGGATACAGCAGGGCCAAGGAAGGTTTCTTTCCTTTCCTTTCAAGGGATAGGGAGACCTGGGTGACTAGGTGGCAAATGGATAGAGCACTGAGCTTGGAATCAAGAAGACCCAAGTTCAAATTTAGCCTCAGTTACTTACTATGTGACCTTGAGCAAGTAATTTCACTTTGTTTGCCTCCATTTCCTTATCTATAAAATGAACTGGAGAAGGAAATGCCAAACCACTGCAATATCTTCACCAAGAAAATCCCAAATGGGGTCAAGAAATGTTGGATAAGACTATAACGAATGAACGTCAACAATGAGACCTGAAAATGTGTGTATCTGTTAGGAAGTAACCATTAGATAAGTAGAGATTACAGATGAGAGAGGAAGGATTATTGGAGCATGCTTTTGGTTGAAGCAGGAGGAGATGAAATCTAGGACAATGAGTAAAGGAATGAGCCTTGATGAGAAGGGCCATCTCATCCCCATGAGCTGGAGTAAAGGAGGAAAGGTCTGGTAAAGATAGAGAGAGTGTTTATGGCATGGAATCAGGGAGACAGGGAGTCATAACATATGCCTCTATTTCTCAGCTGAGTAGAGGCAAGTTCACCTGCAGAGACGAAGAGCAAATAGGATGGTATCAAGGGCTTGAGAAGAAAGGAGAAGTTTTAGACTAGCTTATGTGGGTAGTTGATTTAAATTTTGAATTGAATCATCTAGTCCAGTGATGGTGAACCTATGGTACAGGTGCCAAAGATGGCATGCCATATACTCTCTGTGGGCACTCAGTCACCCTCCCTTCCCACCCCCTACCTCTAGTGTTCAGCAGAGGGGTTTGGGCAGAGCTGCTCCCCTCCCCCTCTCCACCATACCTGATGACATTTTTTCACATTCCCCGCCCCTCTGCCCAGCAGCCAATGGGAGTGCACAAGGGTAAGGTGGGTGGTTTACAGACTGCAGAGCTGGAGTAGAGCAGAGTGCTTGGGCCACTCCCCTCCCCATCTCTACCCTCACTGAGGACATTCCTCACTTTACCTGCCCCTCTGCCCAGCAGCCCAATGGGAGAACTTTCTCCTTCCTCTGTGTGGGGTAAGGGAGATGCATATCCAGGATGTGGTGGTGGGAAGGGGCATGGCACTCAGTCTGGGGGGGTGGGGTGAGGATGGGGACCGACACTCCATTTATAAAAGTTTTGCTGTCACTGTTCTAGTCTAACCTCATATAGATGAGGAAGGGAAGTGACATTCCAGGGATCACATAGATAGTAGGTAGTAAAACCAGGATACGAGTTCAGGTCTTCTCTTCCAATTCAAGATTTGGTGTTTCAATTTCCAAATCTAGAACTTTCCCCCAGTATACAGACTTATGACCTGTTTTTGAGGTAATCAGTCACCTAGACCCTAAAAGTGGCAAAGCAAATTAATGCAGTTAAAATAATAAAAAATAGACATCTTCTCTGGAAATAAATCTTGTCTCAGTAAGTGGTGGTCAAAGGATTTTCTTTTTTTATTATTATTATTATTATTATTATTAAACATTTATTAATATTCATTTTGAACCTGTTTACATACTTTATGTCCCTACTTTCCCCTTCACCCCCCGCTCTCCCCCCACTCATGGCCGATGCAAATTTCCACTGGTTGTAACATGTGTCCTTGTTCAGGGCCTATTTCCAAATTGTTGTTAGTTGCATTGGTGTGGTAGTTTCGAGTCTACATCCCCAATCATGTCCGCCTCAGCCCATGCATTCAAGCAATTGTTTATCTTCTATGTTTCCTCTCCTGCAGTCCTTCCTCTGAATGTGGGTAGCATCTTTACCATAAATCCCTCAGAGCTGTCTTGTGTCATTGCAGTGCTGCTGGTACAGAAGTCCATTATATTCAATTTTACCACAGTGTATCGGTCTCTGTGTACAATGTTCTTCTGGCTCTGCTCCTTTCACTCTGTATCAGTTCCTGGAGGTCTTTCCAGTTCACCTGGAACTCCTCCAGTTTATTATTCCTTTTAGCACAATGGTATTCCATCACCAGCATATACCACAATTTGTTCAGCCATTCCCCAATTGAAGGGCATACCCTCCCTTTCCAGTTCTTTGCCACCACAAAAAGCGCAGCTATAAATATTTTCGTACAAGTCTGTTTATCTATGATCTCTTTGGGGTACAAACCCAACAATGGTATGGCTGGATCAAAGGGCAGGCAGTCTTTTATAGCCCTTTGAGCATAGTTCCAAATTGCCAGCCAGAATGGTTGGATCAGTTCACAACTCTACCAGCAATGCATTAATGTCCCAATTTTGCCACATCCCCTCCAGCATTCATTACTCTCCCCTTCTTTTATTTTAACCAATCTGCTAGGTGTGAGGTGATACCTCAGAGTTGTTTTGATTTGCATTTCTCTAATTATTAGAGATTTAGAACACTTTCTCATGTGCTTATTGATACTTTTGATTTCTTTACCTGAGAATTACCTATTCATGTCTCTTGCCCATTTATCAATTGGGGAATGGCTTGATTTTTTATACAATTGATTTAACTCCTTGTATATTTGAGTAATTAGACCCCTGTCAGAGTTTTTTGTTATAAATATTTTTTCCCAATTTGTTGTTTCCCTTCTGATTTTGACTACATTGTTTTTGTTTGTACAGAAGCTTTTTAACTTAATATAATCAAAACCATTTAATTTACATTTTGTAATTTTCTCTAACTCTTGCTTGGTTTTAAAATCTTTCCTTTCCCAGAGATCTGACAGGTATACTATTTTGTGTTCACTTAACTTATTTATAGTTTCCCTCTTTATATTCAGGTCATTCACCCATTCTGAATTTATCTTGGTGTAGGGTGTGAGATGTTGATCTAAACCTAATCTCTCCCATATTGTTTTCCAAATTTCCCAGCAGTTTTTGTCAAATAGTGGATTCATGTCCCAAAAGTTGGGCTCTTTGGGTTTATCATACACTGTTTTGCTGACGTCATTTACTCCAAGTCTATTCCACTGATCCTCCCTTCTGTCTCTTAGACAGTACCATATTGTTTTGATGACTGCTGCTTTATAGTATAGTTTAATATCTGGTACTGCTAGGCCCCCTTCCTTCACATTTTTTTTCATTATTTCCCTTGATATTCTTGATCTTTTGTTATTCCAAATGAACTTTGTTATAGTTTTTCCTAATTCAGTAAAGATCAAAGGATTTTCAGTGGAAGAAATGTAAACTGTCATTGACTCTTTGGAAAATGTTTTAAGGAAAGAAATGCAAATGAAAACAACTTTGAGGTTTCACCATACACATCTTTAATCGACAGAGATGATATTATCTGTGACCTCGCTGATGTGGGCATTCCCTCCAATGACACAGATCAGTCTTTCCATTGTTGCTTCTCCACTGGGAATCTTGTTCATTTCCTTCCATGAATGTTCCATGAGTGCTCTTGATGTCACAGGGAAACCAGTGAAGCACATGAGCTATCCATTGGTTATCCTTTGTGTTCTCAGACCAGATTCTTTAAAAATCATACATTTGATAATTTTAAAAAAATCCTTCTTGCTGCTTTACTTCCATATTGACTTGTCTGTCATATGCTCCCACTTCTTCAGTATACCCTTTGCCTCTCTATGCTCTTTAGGCAATTCTCAACTTCCTTTCTTTGGGAATTGTAATATTTTGTCATTTGTAGCCATTTAACATTGCCAGAAAAATATTGGTATTTAAAAAAAGAACCTTTGTTTTAGGGAGAATTTGAGGGTCATTAAAAGAACTTTGTAAATTTCGAAAGGTAGTCCAACCTACTTCCTTCTTCCTCTTTAGTTCTGGGCCCAATTCATTGTCCATTTTTAGTGTTTGCTATAGAAAAATATTTTCTACATACATATACATATGGGGTAGAAATGGTATGTAGCAATGGATGACAGCTTACCCTCAAGTCAAAAAATCCTGTGTTCAAGTTTTGCCTCTGACACATACAAGTGATATGACCCTAGGTAAGTCATTTCTCCTCCCAATGCCTCCCACACCCCCAAAACCAGCAAATCTCTAAAATTTCAAGTTGCAAATAAGGTAATGATCTGTATTGATGGAATAAGTTCCTTATTGGAAACTTCCTAAATTGATGAAATCATAAGTTTCCCCTCCCCTTTCAAAAATACATACAGATACATGCATGTCTACATATATAAACATGCACATGTATACATATACATTACATATATACATGTATTTTTATCTATCTAATCTAAAGTGATGGACAAGTTCTGCTGGCATTCCATCTAACTCTGTAGCATAGTCTAGGCAGTAGACATTCTCTGTCCACTTGGCTTTTCCTGTAGTCAGAACAAACCTTTTGGACTGACTAATTTCCTCTTTTAGGAGGCTCTGTGGTGTTCCAGGACTTAATACACAATGATATCCCCAAACAGGTACATTTGGACAATTTTGTCATTTTATAGGAATTCCTCTTTGAATTAGACTCTGGGCTGGACCTTCTCCATGACAGTGGTCAGACATATGTCTACCAGTTTTATGCCTTTTTTGATTTTAGTGAACAGAAAGCTGCTAAACAAAGTTATCTACTTTATTTTTTCAAAGAATCTTATATAATTCTGACTCCTGAATTTTGTTGGAGGAGAGCTTTTGAAGCTAGCAATTGCCAGTGTTGGACAGGCATGCAAATTCACTCTTCGTGGAGCCATGAGCGAGTTTAAGCATCCTAGAAAAGCTATATATATATATATGTATATATATATATATATAGATAGATAGATAGATAGATAGATAGATATAGATATAGATATAGATATATATAGATATATATACATATATATGTATATATATATATTTGATCTCCATTAGGTCTATGGATCATAGACCTAATGGAGATCAAAGACAAAAGGAAAAATCTCATACCTACCAAGATATTTGTAGCAACATTTCTTTGTGGTAGCAAGAAGAATGGAAACCAAGTGGGTGCCCATTTGTTGGGTACTGATACATATCAGATATTCAAATATCAGTGATATGAATACTGGGCATGTACCCAACGGAGATAAAAGACAGATGGAAAGGTCTTGTGTGTAGCACAGTATTTGTAGTAGCACTTTTTATGATAGCAAAAAGAATGGAAACAAAGTGAGTGCCCATTGAGAAGTGACTGAACATATATATAATATCATTGAGATGTAGTCACATTGCACTGAGTAGCTAGAGCACTGGACTGACTAATAGGAGAAAGTTCAGTAGGGATAAATATAAAGTCTTTCTTATTGTTTTTCCATTGTACCCAAATCTTCATAACTCCATTTGGGGTTTTCTTGGTGAAATATTGAAGCAGTTTGCCATTTCCTTCTCCAGCTCATTTTACAGATGAGGAAACTGAGGCAAATAGGGTGAGGGGATTTTTACTGGGTCACACAACTAGTAAGTGGCTGAAGCCAGATTTGAACTGAGGAAGATTAGTCTTCCTGACTCCAGGTCTAGCTCTCCATTCACTATGCCACCTAGTTGCCCTAAAGTCTTACATTTGGGGTTAAAAAATCAATTTCGTAAGTACAGTTTAGAGGAGACCTAGTTAGGTGGCAGTTTGTCTGAAAAAGATCTGTGAGTTTTAGTAGCTGCAAGCTTAATATGAGTCAGTACTTTAATAGGGCAGCCAAAAAAGGGAATGTGATCTCAGACTACATTAAGAGAGTTTCCGTTTGGGGCACCATGGTTTAGGAAAGACATTGATGGAAGCAATTCAGAAGATGGCATCCAGAGTAATCAGCCTCTGCCACATCAAGATCACTTGTAGGAATTGGGGATGTTTATCCTGGTGGGAGTTAGGTGAGAACTGGGTTCAAATTGTGACCCTGACACAAGCTGTGTGACTACGGCAAGTTGCTTAACCTTTCTGAGCCTTAATTACCTCTTGGAGATACTAATAACATTCACACTGACCCCTTTCAGGGTCTGGGAAAATATCTCTGTAAATCTTGAAGTGATATGAGTTATTATAATGTAAGCTATTTCTTAGTACTTTAGTCTGCTTAGGGTATTCCATTAGCAAATCGTTTCTTATCTCAGCCTCAGTTTTCTTATCTGTAAAACGAGGGATTTGAACCAGCTGACCTCTAAGGCCCCTTTCGGCTCGATGTTCATGACTGGGTTTATGAGGGTGGGGAGTTTGGGGGAAGGGAAGGGAATGCTTGTTGTTCAGAAGTGGTGGTAGAGGGCTGCAAATCCAGTGGAAGGGCCCACACATTGGGAACGTCCCACTGGACATCTCTCTTCAGTTCAGTTCCAATCAATTCAGCTCTTCATCTGGTTTCCATTTTTCTCCAGCTCTGCCTTTATTTCCCAAGTGAATTTTGACAAGTCCGTTGATCCCCTGAATTCTTCGGTTTCCTTTTCTGTTTACAAAAAGGACCTCAAACTCCCCATCTCCAAGATTGCCTCCATCTTTAAATTCTAGAATGGCCCAATCCACAGCTGAAGTGGGGGGAAAGCAGTGGAGAGAGCGGAGGTAGGTGGCGCTAGAAGCCTGCTCACCTGTACAAGGACCAAGAGCTGAGCTGTGCTGGGTCTAGAAGCTGCACCTGGGAAGATGGGCGGGAGGCCCTGCTCTGACTCCGAGGTAAAAATAATCATTGTAGGACATCTGCTTGGCTGTCAACAGCCACCAGGGAAATAAAGCAGTTGTCCCCTCCAGCAAAAACCTGCTGTTCCTGTTCCCCAGACTGGCAGCCAGCAACTGCTCTGGCGTTTGAATGCCAATCCAATTTGAACGCCTGGAATTCACCCCAGAGAGGGGGTAGTCCAACTTTATCAGGCCAGAGAAAAACAATAAGGGAAGGAAGTGCAGTACCGGGAACAGGGAGCAGCTGGTGGAGGGGATCCCAGTAGAGAGATGATAATAATAATATTAATAATAATAATAACAGCAACATCTGTTTAACACCAATACTCTCTCCGTGATGCTTTTTTCTGGGGGGGGGGGAGAAGGGGATAGAAACCCATGAAAACAGATAAAGGGCAACTAAGTGTCCGGTGCTTTACCCCCTTTCTGTAGGGGCGGTGATGGAGTGATGAAAAGGAGGGGGCCAAGTTTTCTTGAATTGTCTACAAACATGAACTATTGGTCCTCCTGGTATGTGGTCATTGTCCAATGACAAATGAGTGGATACGGAACTGGAGGAATGGAATTACCTCCGTGTGGACATTCTTGCTGTAAGTCAAAGCAGAAGAGGAGAGAGATCTCTGCTAAATGAAAGCCCAGGTCTTAGATTCTCCTGGAGGTGGTGAAGAAAAGAGTTGGTTTCATGATACGCCCCAAATTCATGGGACACGTTGTCAGCCCAACTTGGACTGCTTATGATGAGTATAAGTCAAAGACCATCATGAAGATAAATGTGGCTTAGGAGCCAATGGCTTTTGCAGAAAAGGAAACATTGAGCGTGCATAAAGAATTTGATGAGTTCCTCTAAATTAAGTCAGCATAATCAGAGTGATATGGGTTGTCATAATGTGAGCTATTTCTTAGTACCTTAGTCTAGATGAGGCCATTTCACTAGCTGTGTGATCTTGGGCAAGTTGCTTCTCATTTCAGGCTCAGTTTCCTCATTTGTCAGCAGGGACTTAGACAAAAGAGGGCATAGGGGAGGATCATTAAAACTGTGTTAGAGGAGGCAACTAGGTGGCTCATGGATAGAGAGCCAAGCCTAGAGACAGGAGGTCCTGGGTTCAAATCTGATCTCAGACACTTCCTAGGTGTGTAACCCTGAGCAACTCACTTAAGCCAGTTGTCTAGCACTTATTGCCTTTCTGATTAGGAATTAATACTTAGTATTGGGTCTAAGACCGAAGGTAAGGGCTTAAAAAAACTATTTTGGAGAAATAAGGATTGAGAAATGAATAGCTTTAGATTACCTTGAAGCCTTGTGCTTTCATGTCATGAATAGTTTCTTCAAGAGGAATGAGAAGGTAAGAGGCAGTGTAGTAGAGAGACCAGAAAGCTGGCCTTGGAATTAGTTCAAATCTTACCTCTGACTATGTTGGCTATGTGACCAAGGTCATATCACTTAACCTTTCAGTGTTTCAGGCAACTTTCTAAAACCAAAGATGCAGAGGAGATACTAATCTGCTTTGATAGATGGCATTTATTTCTGGGGTAACCTAGTCAGTGGATTAGTGGGATCCCATGTTGGACTCAGTTCCACATGTGTTATATTAGGAAGTGTCAGTGGCACTAAAAGAGTATACAACTGGGCAAACCAGATCATACACACACATACAGAGGCACGCATATACCACACATAAGAACAAACATATGTATGTACACATACAGTAAAAATCCTTTCTTAAGGTAACAGAATATTAAAGACACTCAGGGAGACATTTTCAAGGTATCTTGAACCTAGAAGGATTCTTCGAATGATGGGCTTACAGATTGAGAGGTAGGAGGGACCTGAGAGTTCATCTGATCCAATCCCCTAGTTCCACAGATGAGGAAATTTAGACCCAAGGATATTGATTGTCTTGCCCACCATCATGCAGGTAATAAATTCTATAAACATTTTCTGAAACTGATCTCTATAGGCATCAAGGGTTTCTTTGATGAAAATATAAGAAGGAAACAGCCAGGTTTTCTTAAATAATTGTCTATATAGTAAATCACAGAAATGGATGAGTAAATAAATGAAAAAAAAGTTTAAGTATCCACTGTGATCTAAGGAGCTTTTTATCATTGTTCAGTTGTTTCAGTTATGTCTGATTTTCTGTGACCCTATTAGGAGTTGCTTTGGCAAAGATACTGGAGAGATTTGCCATTTCCTTCTCCAGCTCATTTTATAAATGAGGAAACTGAGGCAAACAGGGTTAAGTGACTTGCCCAGGATCACACAGCTAGTAAGATTCTGAGGCCAGATTTGAACCAAAGACCTCCCATCTCTAGACTTGGCTCTCAATCCACTGAGCTACCCAGCTGCCCCCAAAATTTAGATTTAAAGACTTCCCTCACTTAAGGCACCTTCTCTATATAGGCTAAAATTCACATGTGACCATGGAAAAAACTTTGGGCAATAATTTTCTAAGTAGCAGCATCGAGAACATAAATCTTGGACTTCTCTAAGACTTTCATCAGTGTCATAGACAATGTGCTAAGCAACGTCCAAATGGAAGAAGGCCTCCCAAGTGCTTTGGTTTATAGATGACCTGTTTTGTATCAAACCCCAGAATACTGCAAAGCCTCCTTAATGAAATGAACTGTCATCTGATAGAGGTTGAATCTAATTATTTCCTAGGGGAAAGTGAAATGCATGAAAAATGCACATTAGCCAGATTAAATATGATGTTGGAGGGACCACCCATTGAGTTAGTTTATCTGTGTTATATGTGCACAGGAAGACTTACTACAGATGGACAATGAATTGGCCAAGATGCTACTTGGATCATTGTCATAAAAGTCCCTTTATAACACTAGTATTCTGTTAGTGATGCTGTATGGATTTTAGTCATGGAATGCCACAGTCTCAAGAATGACTCCGTTGCAAGTGACTAAAAAGACAACAAATTAGAGTCCCGATGCCTTTAAATAGCTGTGACGTGTTACCAACAATGACTGGTACAGAAGTCATGTAAAAGACATCATCAAAGTTGTGCGCGACTATTTTTGGTCTTTTTAAGAAATATCCCCAGCACCTGGCATGGTACCTGGCACATAGTAGGTACTTAATATATGCTTACTGACTGACTGGAAAAAGAAGTATGCTGACCACAGAGTGGGATGTGTATGAGGAGAGAGGGAGAGATAGAGACAGAGGCAGAGAGATGGAGAAAGAGAAAGAGATAACAAATAGTTTTTGAGTGACACATTGGTACCTCTGAACTTTGAAAAGAATTTTTTATGAACTTCACAAATATCATACATGGATATTTCAATATACAAAGAATAAATATAAAGGATTGTGTGTGAAACTGAAATTCGATTACATAAATGTTTTAAGGGTATGTTATATGCAACCCAAGGCACAAAGTCACAAAGCCCATAGATATGAGACTCTTTCCTCATGAGTAGAGATGAACATCTTGTCCCTACTTGCAGGTACAATGTTAGTCAGAACAAGAGAGAGGAGAACTCCATCACATCCCTATCTTCAGCTTATTACACTTGAGACTTTATGGAACTTTCCATTGGGTGAAATCTAGGAGTCTCTCTTTCTTTTGGTTGAACTGAGTTACCTCATTCCACAAGAGAGCTCCTTCATTCTATATTGTCTGTATGTATACTCGTATGTATATCCTCTCTTTTGCCATTGTTGTGGTTGCCATTTGACTTGGATAAATAAGTTTCTTTCTTACCTGCTATGTGTCTTTGTTGTGTAACTGTTATTTGGTGGGAATTTAGTCAAACCTTGGATATTAAACGTGGAGTCCTACTTCTCCAGTTAATGAAACAGTGATGAGAAGTTAGCTTGAGCCTGAAAATCACATCTCCTAAACTAACAATATTTAAGGAAGCAGAGAGATGATATTCTACTCCAGTACTTCCTCTCTCTGAGGAGAGCAGAGTAGCCAAGTTCTTGGTCCCAAATTCCTGCTTCCCTTCTGGTAGGAATTAACGTCTCCCTTGGAGAAGAGTGTGGGAAGAAGAGACTAAAGATGTCTATTCTGCCTCTCTTTGAGTCACATGACAATCCTATGCTACATGTGGGGGACATGTTGTAACAGATATTTAATGTGATAGTAACAAAATTACCATTTGTGTTCCCTTCTGAACTTTCTTCTCTTCCCTTCAATTTATTTTTAATGTTTTGCTGATGTTCTTATCTTCTTTTTTGGCACCACCAAAACTGCCCACTCACTCTCTCCACTAAAATAAAAGTCCTCTCTTACAACAAATAAATATAACTCATGCAAA
Source organism: Gracilinanus agilis (assembly GCF_016433145.1). Lineage (NCBI taxonomy): Eukaryota > Metazoa > Chordata > Mammalia > Didelphimorphia > Didelphidae > Gracilinanus > Gracilinanus agilis. Next base: position 318,927,482 of record NC_058131.1, read on the forward strand.
ATAAATTCTTACGCAGGCTTTGTCTGAAAATATATGGCTCAGCCTGCACCTTTAGTCTATCACCTGGGTTCTAAGAAAGGAAGAATGCTTCTTGATCAACTTTTTGAAGTCATGATTGATTGTGCATTGATCAGTATTCTTAAGTCTTTTGATGATTATTTTCTTTTACATTATTGTTGTGCAATAGCCCAAGACGGTCCCAAGAAGATAGGATATCCTCTTTCATTAAGAGATATAAGCTCTGGGCTCATGTAAACTGGATTTAGTCCTGGGAGAGTCTAACCCCAAATAAGAGAATTAAACTCTTTTCACATTATGCCCCCAGGCCAAAGTGGAACTTTGAGGGCAATCTCTTCATTATTTTCACTTTTCAAAAATCATCGTTCATTTATTCATTTTAAAGATTCTTTTCTTTTCAAAGTGTAACTTTCAAATTCTCTCCCTCTTTTCCACACCTTCCTCCACCCACTGAACAAGCAAAACAGAATGAATTATATATGTGAAATCATATAAAACATATGTTCATATTAGCCATGTCACCAAAAAAAGCAAACAATAAATAAAAAAGGAAGGAAATTATATTGCATTCAGAGCTCAGCAATTCTCTCTCTGGATTTGGATAGCATTATTTTATCATGAGACCTTTGGAATCATCTTGAATCGTTGTATTGATCAGAGTAGTCAACTCTTTCACAGTTGATTATCACTACAACATTTATGTTACTGTGTACAATGATCTCCCAGTTCTTCTCACTTCACTTTGCATCAGTTCATGTGTCTTTCCTTGAGTTTTTTTCTGAAATCATTTCCCTCATAATTTTTTATGGAACAATAGTACTCTGTCACAATCAAATGCCACAACTTATTCATCCACACCCCTGCTGATGAAAATCTTCCCAATTTCCAATTCTTTGCCAACACAAATAGACTTGCTATAAATATTTTTGTGTTTATAGATCCTTTTCCTTGTTCTTTGATCTCTTTTGGGGTACAGACTTAGTAGTAGTATTGATGAGTCAAAGGATATAAACAGTTTTATCACCCTTAGGGCATAGTTTAAAATTGTTCTCCAGAATGGTTGCAGCAGTTCAGAACTCCACCAACAGTTTATGTGTCCTTATTTTCCTTCATCTCTTCCGTCATTTGTCATTTCTGATAGGTGTGAGCTAGTACCTCAGAGTTATTTTCATTTTAATTTCTCGAATCGATAGTGATTTAGAGAATTTTATATGCCTATAAATAGCTTTGATTTCTTTTTCTGAAGATTGCCTATTCATATCTTTTGTCTATCAGTTGAGGAATGGCTTTTATTTTTATAAATTTGGCTCAATTTTAAGAAACGGGACCTTGACTAGAGAAACTTGCTGTACAATTTTTTGATATCACTTCTTGTCTATGGTACTCTTTAGCAAAATGTAGTTTCCTTTATAATCTCTTTTAATTGTTTCTATTTCTCCTTTTTCTTTGCTATCTCTGCTCTTAAAAAATTAAGCTGAAGCATAAATAGATTCTACTTTAGCCCTTTATTTTAACTCTGTGTACTTTCTATTTCAATGTATTTCTTGTAAACATATTGTTGAATTTCGATTTCTAATCCATTTGGCTATCTACTTTTATTTTATGGGTGAGTTCATTCCATTCCTATTCACATTTATGATTACTATGTATTTCCCTCCATCTTATTTTCTTCTGTTATCTTTCTCTCTCCTTTTATTCTGTCTCTCCTCAAAAGTCTGTCTTGCTTCTGACCACTGCCTCCCTTAATCCATTCTAGTCTTTTCATCTGGAATGCCTGAAAGTCTTTTCTTTCTTAATTATACTCAGTTTTGTTGGATTCATTATTTTGTTTGCAATCCTAGCTTCTTTACCTTCTGGACTATCATATTCCAAGCCCTCTGATCCTTTAATGTGGAAACTGCTAGATTTGACTATGGTTCCACAATATTTAAATTGTTTTTTTTTTCTGGCTGCTTTCAATATTTTCTTTTTGACCTAGGAGTTCTAGAATTTGGCTATGATATTTCTGGGAGTTTTCATTTTGGGATTTCTTTCAGGAGGATTCTTTTTTTGGTGAATTCTTTCCATTTCTATTTTACCTTCTACATCTAAGATATTGGAACAGTTTTCCTTGAAAAATTCTTGAAACATGATGACTAGATTATTTTTTTAAAATCATGACTTTCAAATAGTCCAGTTATTATTAAATTATCTCTTCTTGGTCTATTTCCCAGATCAGTTGTTTTTATGATGAGATATTTCACATTTCCAATTTTTCACCCCTTTGTCTTTGTTTTGTTGTTTCTAGATGCTTAAGGGAGTTAACTTCCTCTTGCCCAATTCTAAAATTTTTAGCATTAGTTTTTGTGTTTGTTAATTATTACAATTTAATTGTCACAAATAATATGTTGAAATTTGTTGACTTTATATAAAATGGTTGACAGGTGTGGATCCTCCACCCCTGCATAGGAGTAGATGGGGGTGGCAGTTCGTTGTATTGATCATAGTTCCTGAGTTTTTCAAGGTTATTTTCCTTTACAGTGTTGTAGTTCTTATCTTCGCAATCTTTTCTTTGAAGTCAGGTTTGTTCTTTATAACTTCACAACATTCTTAAAAGACCTAGCTTGAATTTCATTTCTTTCATGAAGCTTTCTTTTATAATGATACCTCACTATGAGCAATTATTGTCTATGCTTCTCATGCTGGGTTTTTAAAATTAACAATATAAGACAATCTCTAATTATTTGATTCATGTGTAATTCCTAACTCCCCATGTTGAAAATTATGAGAGCAGTGATACCATCTTATATATTTAGTTCTTTTCCTGAAATATTAGTTATAAAAAATTAGACCTTGAATTATTTTCTAACCAATATGATAATGTGTTTGATGATGATGATATACTGTAGATATTTTTCATCTTGCACTGGAGGTGAACTTCTGGCCTGGATCCTGACAATGCCAGTCATATCATAATATTTACAATACTAAGAATAGTCTTGTGATATGTATGTGTACACATATTTATGCACATACACACTTACATACATATAATAAGATAATTTCCACATTATTATGAACTTGATAAGCATCAAGAAACATGGTCTTTCCATGTACAAAGACTAAGAGTGGAAGATCATGTATAAAACTGCAAATTTTTATTTTATGTAGTTTGGATTTCAAAAAAGTATATGGTAGTTCCAAACATGGCATACAGTATGTGCCCTCTGTATAGTATGTAGTAGCTCCAAAAATGTCCTGCTTGTCTAGGTCCCTTTCTCATTTTCCTTCTTCCATTTTTCATGCATTTTAAGATGTTTCATTGAGGATCTTCTTCTTTTTTGGATCACTACTTATATCCCTTCATACCCCACCCCCAATAAAAGTCTTTTTGGGATAACAAATAAACATGATCAAGTAAAACAAATGTACACATTTGTTATGCCTGAAAATATATGTCTTATTCTGCACTTCTAGCCCATTCAACTCTCTCAAGAAGTGGAAAGCATGATTCATCATCAGTTTTGAGGGGTTGTGGTTTTCATTGCATTGATCCAATTATAATTTTTGAGGAATTATTTTCTTCATTGAACTTTCATACCTCTTTTTCTATTCAGTAAATTTGGCTTTTTAGGAATTTCTTTTCCCCAATAAATTTTTGTGTCTCTTTTGCCATTTGATCAATTCTGTTTTCTTAAAGGTGTTTTTCCTTCAGTATTTTTTGTGCCTCTATTACCAAGCTGTTAATGAATTCTCTTTTCATAATATTCTTGCATAATTTTAATTTATTTTCCTAATTTTTTCCTATACCACTCATCTATTTCTTTAACTTTTACAGGAATTCTCATTATAATTGGGTCCAATAAGCATTTTCTTTAAGGCTTTGCTTGTAGCTGTTTGTGTCTTTAAGTTTGTGTCTTTAACTTTCCTGTCACCGTGGTGACTTTATGTGGTCAAATTTTTGTTGTGGTTTGCTCATTTTTCCAAACTATTTCTTCACTTAGAACTTTATGTTAAATATAAGGGACCAAATCATGTTGGAAAATATGTGTGGTGATAATTCTTTTGTATGCGAACAGTTTGATGTTTTAAAGGCACCAAAAATAACTTTTATTTTTTAAAAATGACAAAGAAACACAACTGTTAGAGGTACAGACCATTCTAGCGAACCTTATTGAAAACTAAGAACTACTCTTTCAGGGTTTTAATCACATGATGACCACTAGAAGAGGAATAATAGGCATAGTGAACAGAGTACATGGTTATGCATAACTCATCTGATACACCATTTGTGCCTAATGTGTCCCCAAAGACTAAGCCTTCAAGAAGTTTGTTATCTACTATATCATGGAAATCATATCTATTAAAGATATTTGCAAGGAACTTGACTTCTAAATCCTGCCTAAGCTGTATGTAAAACTACATTGTGTGAGCTGCATTGTGTGAGCAAAGTGGTAAAGACTCAATCCCATGAGGCATGAAAAGATTAGATACCTTCACCCCCACTTCATACCTGTAGGTGCTTCCAATAGATACTCCTCAAAGTGCATATAAAGAGTCATCTGATCCTTAGGACCTCTGAACCCCCAAAGAAACAAAATGCCTTGAGAAAAACAAATTATAGAATGTCTACAGCTGCAGGATATTGTGGTCCTTCAACTAATTTGTTCATAAAGTCTCTTTTAAGACTTAAAATTGACAAAACAAAAACTTATATGATTAGAAAATATGAGATAATTAAATAAGGATTTTTATGGGGATATTTGGTGAATTTTTACCTCATGAGGAAACGGTGAGTCACTCAATACCAGGAAGCTCTTATTTAAGTCATTGAAAGTAAGGATGAAGAACCTGACCAGAAGGGTCAAAAACTGACAAATGGAAAAAGGCTTTATGAAAAAATCAATAGGATGGGTAGTCATCCAGTTAGGGGGCTTCAAACTGCTAGTTCCCAGTTGGCTGAATAAAGGTTCAAGCTCAGTGAAAGCAAATTTCAATTTCAGTTGTTTGCTCTTTGGTGCCATCTACAATTTAATAGATATGAAACCTCTCAGAAGTAGTTTTTTCTCTGTTACCTTTTCTGATTTGAGAGAAAAAACAGAAAGAGTAAAGACAAGTTCTGCTATTTTCTTCTGTAGGAAGAGATGCTGAAATCTAATTGTATGATATAGAATCCTCATAAATGAAAAACTAGATGGTGTCTGCATTGCCCAGAGAGAGCCAGCCAGATGATCTGTGCAGAACTCTGACTTTAAGGGAATTTCTGGGCGATTCAGCAATATAACACTCCCAATTCTTTTATAAGAGTAATTGGGAGATAAGAGAGTTGCCAGTGCTTCCTTTGGTGGAGAAGAGGAGAGGAGAAGGGTGGGAGAGAAGGCAGAGAAAGAAGAAATTCTTTTCCTCCTCACCCCTTTCCCCAGTAGTCTAGGGAAGAGATACTGGAATTCCAAGACATACATCCAGGAAAAAGGAAGAATACCCCCAAGATGTTCAAGAAAGGGAGAAGGCTGCCGATATACTGCAGTCATGGATCCTTTATGAAGAATGTATTGGAACATATGAACAAGAGTCAGCAGCATGAGACAATTTCATTTTGTGCCAGCAAAGGGAGAACCCATGAAGATGAGATTAGGAATTCACTTAAATATCTACTACCAGCTGAATTTATATGAATAGCACTTTATGATTACAACATGTCTTCCTATCCATGATCCCAAATGAGATGGAGGTGGAGGGTGAGGTGGTTCAAATAGCATTACACCCCTATTTTCATCTTACGGATGAGGAAACAGAGACCCAGGGAAATAACTTTAGTCAATCAGTCAACAACTGTTTAAGTACTTCCTATATGCCAAGCACTGTGTTAAGTGCTAGGGATACAAAGACAAGTGATAATCCTTGCTTTCAAGGAGTTCACAATCTAATGGGGGAAACAACATGCAAACAGCTCAAACTAAGCACCATATAGATGGATATATTGGAAAAAAAGTCAGCAAAGGGAAGGGAGTAGCATTAAGAGCATCAAGAAATGGTTAGCATTTCTTGTAAGAATAATAATGAGTGAGAGCTGAGATAGGTCTCCCATCTATTCATCTTTTGCTCTTTTCACTAAAACATTTGGAGACAAACTCTGGATGTATCTGCCTGCTTCACTTGTTCCTAGTGTCAGAACATAGAATGGTTAAACAGGAAGAAAAGAAAAATGGAGGAAAGGAAGGAAGAAAGGAAGGAAGGAAGGAAGGAAGGAAGAACAGTAAAAACCCCATTTATTAAGAACCTATTATGTGCCAACCACTGTGAAAAGTGCTTCACAAATATAATTTCATTGGATCCTCACAATAGCACTAGTAGATAGATTTTGTATTATCCCTACATCTTTAATTAAGTAAACTAAGGCAAAAAGTGAGGTAAGTGACTTGCCCAGGGTAACTGAGGTAATACATTATCTGAGACTGAATTAGAACTCAGATCTTCCTGACTCCAGACCCAATGCTCTATGCACTGCACTACCTAGTTGCCTTAGCGTGTATAGAATATTTGAACATAGAATGTTAGAGCTGGAAAGGACCATAGAGATCTTCTAATTCAACTCTCCTACTCCAAGCATGGTTCCCCTTAAAAAATATCCCCAGGACAGCTGGGTAGCTCAGTGGAGTGAGAGTCAGGCCTAGAGACAGGAGGTCCTAGGTTCAAACCCGGCCTCAGCCACTTCCCAGCTGTGTGACCCTGGGCAAGTCACTTGACCCCCATTGCCCACCCTTACCAATCTTCCACCTATGAGACAATACACCGAAGTACAAGGGTTTAAAAAAAAATCCCCAGCAAGTAGTCAATCTTCCTCTGCTTGACCATCTGTAGGGTGAACCTTGATAAGGAGAAGACCTGGGAGACCCTATAGAGGGTGGCTTCAAAACTGTGTTCTGATGAGCTATTGTGGATAAGAAGGCCCACATGATTTTGAACTTCTCAGATCTACAAAGAACTTCATTGATTTAGTCAAACACATGCCTGAAATAGGAAATCTCCTCTATCATATACCTGGCATTGCACATTCTAGTTCTACGCTCTAGTATCCTATGTACTAGGTTATGCAGTGGACAGACTTTTGGACCTGGAATCCCAGACAGAGAGGAAGAGATATCAATAGATTCATGAAGGAGATAAAAAGGAAACTCAAATAAATATTCCCCAAATCTCCAACATATTATTCTAGACACCAGAGCTAAGGGTCCCTGAAAGCTGGAAGTGAGAAAACAGATGGTACTTATTTCCCCAGAAGCAGAAGAGGTTGAAAATGTAACTAAATTTAAGATGGATTTAGATAAATTGCAGGATGACGGAATCATGATAACTTCCTGTGAGTTTCTGGGAACCAACTCTAACCTATAAAGACAAGATCAAGGAGAGTCTCCATAGTCTTCCTCAAAACCATGCTGTGATCTCTTCCAGTGGCAAGATTCTGGGCTGGATGAAGTCCAGAGATGGCAACTCAAATAATTAAGATTTTTTTGGATCTCAAAGGGAAGTAACAAGAGATAAGCCTGGAGAGATAGAATAATAGAACTTCAAATCATAGAACTTAGAGCAGAAAAGAACCTTAGAATCCAACGCTGGAGTTTCAAGGAACTTTAGAGCATAGAATATTAGAAATCAGAACATTGAATATATGCATTGGAAGGGAATTCCGATTTTACTTGATCCAGATTTTAGAGAACCCTGAAACTCAGAGAAGGTACTTGTCCAAGGTTATAGTTAGTAAGTGGCAGAGGTCCTTGGGACCTAGGTCATCTAAATCCTGTTCCAGGGCCCTTCTCACCACACCAGGTTATAGAAGTTCTTGAATGCTAGGAAGACTATGGACTTTTCAGGCAGGCAATAGAGAACCATTGCAGCAAGGAGAGGAGTAATGGTTTTTGTTTTTTTCTTAATTTAATTTGCATTATCATGCAAAACACACTTCCATATTAGCAATTGTTGTAAGGGCAAACTCATATATAACCAACCCCCCCAAAAATAAACCTATAAATACATGATGTGAAAGACCACTCCAACAGTTCTTTCTCTGGAGGTGGATAACATCACAAGTCTTTCAGGATTGTCCCAGATCATTGCATTGCCGAGAGTAGCCTCATTTTCACAGATAATCATCATCCAATATTGCTGTTTCTGTGTATAATGTTCTCCCAGTTCCGCTTATTTCACTCTGCTTCAGTTCCTGTAGTTTCCAGCTTTCTCTGAAATCATCCTATTATTTCTTATAACACAATAGTATTCCATTACTAAGTATCACAATTTGTTCAGCCATTCCCCCAAATGATGGGCATCTCCTCAGCTTCCAATTCTTTGCCATTACAAAAAAAGTAGCTATAAATATTTTTGTACAAGTTGGTCCTTTCCCCTTTTTTATTATCTCTTCGGGATGCAGACCCAGTAGTGGTATTATTAAATCAAAGGATATGCACTGTTTTATAGTTCTTTAGGCATAGTTCCAAATTGTCCTCCAGAATGGTGGAGTCAATTCACAATTCTACTAATGATGCATCAGTGTCCCAATTGTGTCATAACTCCTCTGACATTTACCCCCATGTTGGTCAATCTGATAGGTGTGAGGCGGTACCTCAGCATTATTTTAATTTGCATTTCTCTAATCAAGAATGATTTAGAACATTTATTCATATGGCTATTGATGGCTTTGATTTCTTCATCTGAAAATTGCTTGTTTATATCCTTTGACCGTTTATCAATTGGAGACTAGCTTGTATTCTTATAAATTAGACTCATTTCTCTAGAAGTTTTTGAAATTAGACTTTTATCAGAGAAATTTGCTATAAATTTCTCCCCACTTTATCATTTCCTTTCTAATCTTAGTTACATTTGTTTTGTTTGAACAAAAGCTTTTTAATTTAATATAATCAAAATTATTCATTTTACATCTTATAATATTATCTCATTTGGTCATAAATTCTTCCTTTCTCTAAAGATCTTTCCGGTAAATTATTCTGTGTTCCCCTAATTTAATTATGGTATCCCTCTTTATCCCTCTTTAGGCTACCTAGTGAAGCTACCCAAGAAAGGTGACCTATCCCAATGCAGCAACAGGCGAGGAATCATGCTTTTATCCGCTCCCAGCAAAATCCTGACCAGAGTAATCCTAGAAAGACTGAAGGAGGCCTTGGACAAGAAACTGAGAATAGAACAAGCAGGGTTTCGTCAGCACAGATCGTGCACCGACCACATCGTCACCCTAAGAATCATCATCGAACAGTCCATCGAATGGCAGTCCCCCCTCTACATGACTTTTGTGGATTTCAAGAAGGCATTTGACGGCGTGGACAGGAACATCATCTGGAGATTGATGCAGCATTACGGGATCCCCCCAAAGCTCATCAACATCATCCAGAGGTTATATGAAGACTTTACCTGCCAGGTCATCCATAATGGGAAACTGACGGCTCCCTTCACAGTGAAGACCGGAGTGAAGCAAGGTTGCATGCTTTCGCCCCTTATCTTCTTGATGGTCATAGATTGGACCATGAGAAGAATTACCAAGGACAACAATGCGGGCATTCAATGGACTCATACCAAACAGCTTGAGGACGTTGACTTCGAGGATGACATCTGTCTCCTTTCTCACAAGCAGCAGGACTCGCAAGCCAAACTTGCACGACTCTCTGAAGAAGCAGAGAAGACAGGTCTGAAGATCAACAAGAGGAAGACCGAGGTGATCACAGTCAACAGCAGACAGGACCTGCCAATCCAACTACAGGGAGAAAACATCAAGGAGACCGACCACTTCACCTATTCGGGTAGCATCATCAGTAAGGACGGCAGAGCAGATGAGGACATCAGAAACCGAATCAACAAAGCCAGACAGGCATTTAACACCTTACGGTCTGTCTGGATCTCCAAAGCACTGTCCCACGTCACTAAGCTCCGAATCTTCAATACCAACGTAAAGGCCGTCCTCCTATATAGATCAGAAAGCTGGAGAGTGACGAAAGTCAGCACCAACAAACTCCAAGTCTTTGTTAACAGATGTCTACGCTACATCTTGAACATCAGATGGCCTGAAAAGATCTCCAATGCTAGTCTCTGGGAAAGAACAATCCAGTACCCCATTAGTCAGGACATAAAGAAACGTAAGTGGAGATGGATAGGACATACGCTACGAAAACCGGAAGACAACATAGCCAGACAAGCATTGAGCTGGAACCCTTCAGGGAGGAGGAAAGTCGAAAGACCAAAACAGACCTGGCGAAGATCTGCCGAAAATGAAACAAAAACAGTTGGAATGACATGGGCCCAGCTGGGGGAAGTTGCCCAGAACAGAGTCCGATGGCGTGAGATGGTTGTGGCCCTATGCTCCTAAGGAGTCAACAGGAATAATAATAATAATAATAATAATAATAATAATAATACAATAATCCCTCTTTATATCTAAATCATGCAGCCATTTTGACCTTTTCTTGATATAGGGTGTGAGATATTGGTCAATTTTTGCCATACTGTTTTCCAGTTTTCCAGCAATTTTTGATAAAAAGTGAGTTCTTGTCCTACAAACTGGGGTTTGAGGTTTATCAAACACATGAGGTTTATCAAAAACATTAGGTTGCTAAGGTTATTTATCCCTATATGTTATGTATTTAATCTATTCCATTGATCTTCCATTCTATTTCTTAGCCAGTACTAGACTATTTTGATGATTACTGCTTTATGGTACAGTTTGAGATCAGGCACTACTAGACCACCTTCTTTCACATCTTTTTCATTAGTTCTCTTGATATTCTTGACCTTTTGTTCTTCCAGATGAGTTTTATTATTTTTTTTCTAGTTCTATAAAATTATTATTTGATAGTTGGATTGGCATGGCACTGAATAAGTAAATTAGTTTAGGTAGAATTGTCATTTTTATTATATTAGCTCAGCCTATTCATGAGCAATTAATATTTTTCCAGTTGTTTAGATCTGACTTTATTTGTACAATTTTTAAAAATTAATTTTTTATTTTTCCAGAATACATGACAATAAAAATTTTAAATAATTGTTTTCTGACATTTTGCAATCCAAGTTCTCTCCTGTTTCCCTCTGCTCCCCTCTCTAAGACAGCAGGTAATATGATATAGGTTGTGCATGTGTTATCATGCCATACATATTTCCATGTCTGTCACATTATGAAACAAGACACATATCACTTATAGTAGAGGAAAGATTCATCGGTGAAATAAAGTGGAGAATGGTAGGCTTCAATCTGCATTCAGACTCTGTCAGTAACTTCTATGCCTTTTCTACTTTGAGTTCCTTGGAGTTGTCCTAGATTCTTGGATTACTGATAATAGTTGTCATTCACAGTTGATCATTGTACACTGCTGTTGTTGTTAGGGAGGGGAGTGATATTAATTAAAAGGTTGAAATTTTCAAACCAGCATCTTAGAAACCTATAGCACTGGCTAGCTTGGGAAAGGGAGAGGCTCATTTTGAGCAGGGTATTCCTTCCTTCCTTCTTTCCTTCCTTCCTTCCTTCCTTCCTTCCTTCCTTCCTTCCTTCCTTCCTTCCTTCCTTCCTTCCTTCCTTCCTTCCTTCCTT
>NC_058131.1:318939303-319003654 GCF_016433145.1 Gracilinanus agilis
TCCTTCCTTCCTTTCCTCTTTTCCTCCTTCCTTCCTTTTCTTCTTCCTTTCTTCCTTCCTTCCTTTCCTCTTTTCCTCCTTCCTTCCTTTTCTCCTTCCTTCCTTCCTTTATTCTTTCCTTCCTTCCTTCCTTCCTTCCTTCCTTCCTTCCTTCCTTCCTTCCTTCCTTCCTTCCTTCACTTTTTCCCTTCCTTAATGTATAGAAAACCCTTTGCAAACCTTAAAGCACTACAGGAATATGGGTTAGTGTTATTACTATTATTATTATTAATACTGCTGCCCCACCAATCCTTTGAGGTCTATTCCAGGAGTCATCTTTAAGTTCCTTGTAGACAAAGGCTCTGCCTTGAAAGAAACGTACATGTTTAATGATGACAGAAGGGAGAGGAGACTAGTACATATGATAAGGTCAGGAGTAGCACTAGACTTGTTCACATAAGGGAGCTGTCAGGGATGACAGTGGAGGAGATAATCCCTGAGATGAACCGTACAGCATTAGGTAGAATACCAACTAGCAGACATGGGCAGGAGGGGCTTCTGGCATAGAGATGGGAAGGCCTGAATACATGGCAGATGGTCAGGCAGGTTGACATATAGTGTACATGAAAGGGAAAAGAGTGACATGAGGCTAGAGAAGTAGGTTGGGAGAAAGATGGTGGAGGGCCTTATATGCCTGGGAATGGGGACAGAGGAGTGAATAAGCATTTATATAGCACCATTATGTGCCAGGCACTTTACAAACTTCTCTTTTGATCCACATAATAGCTCTGTGAGGTAGATCCTCTTATTATTCCCATTTTATAGTTGAATAAACTAAAGCAAACAGAAGTTAAATGACTTGCCCAGGGTCACATAGCTCATTCATGTATGAGGACAGTTTTGAACTCGCCTTTCTTACTCCAGGTCCAGAAGCCTGCCTGCTATAACACTAGCTGCCTCACATAGGTGAGTGAGGAGTCTGAGTTTTGTACCATGGTTACTGGGTAATTATTGAAGGTTTTTTTTAACCCTTACTTTCCACCTTTGAATCAATACTCAGTATCAGTTCCAAAGCAGAAGAGCAGTAAGTCCTGGACAATTGGGGTTAAATGACTTGCCCAGGGTCACACATCTAAGAAGTATCTGGGGCCATATTTGAACTTGAGTCCTCCTGACTCTAAACCTGGATCTCTGTCCACTCTGCTACCTGCCTACCCCTGCTACTTGGCAGGGAACATAAGAGGAACTTTCCATTTAGAATTAACCTCTCAGGGGCAGCTGTTTGGCTCAGTGGATTGAAAGCCAGGCCTAGAGACGAGAGGTCCTGGGTTCATATCTGCCCTCAGACACTTCCTAGCTGGGTGACCCTGGGCAAGTCACTTAACCCCCATTGCCTAGCCCAGTGATTCCCAAAGTGGGCGCTACCACCCCCTGGTGGGTGCTGCAGCGATCCGGGGGGGGGGGGGAGTGGTGATGGCCACAGGTGCATTTATCTTTCCTATTAATTGCTATTAAAATTTAAAAAATTAATTTCCAGGGGGCTAAGTAATTTTTTTTCTGGAAAGGGGGCAGTAGGCCAAAAAAGTTTGGGAACCACTGGCCTAGCCCTTACCACTCTTCTGCTTGGAGCCAATACACAGTATTGACTCTAAGACGGAAGGTAAGGGTTGAAATATATATATATTTAAAAAAAAGAATTAACCTCTCCATCTTATATAGAAATAGAAGTACCAAAAGTTTAGGCTGCTCTAGGGGGGTTCTTGGTAGAGCTGTTTAAAAAAAATGCTCAAAACTGGGCGGAATGCAGAGAGAATTGGTAGCTACGTAGCCCTGAGTCAGTTATTTAATCTTTTCAAGTTTTAGTTTCATTAAGTAGTAGGAGTAGCATTTGTCTCAGAGTCAGGAAGACTTGGAATCCAAATCTGATTTGGACACTCAGAAGCTGTGGGACCTTTTCTGTAAAAAGGAACCTGCTTTACAAGCCAATGGGACCAAATGAGAGAATGGATGAAAAATGCTTTGCAAACCTTAAAATATTGCATAGATATGAGTCATTACTATTCTCTGTAATTTAATAATTATATGACATTTCATAAGATTGTTGTGGGGGAAAGTATTTTGTAAACTTGCAGAATTAGAGAAATGAAGGTTATAAGTATTATTAGAAATGCCACCTTAGAAAGTGAAACATAGTGTAGTGGAAAGAACTCTAGTCTTCTATTAAGATTGGAATTTAAGTCTAGACTTACATTAAGATAGGAATTTAAGTCATAGTTCTGCCGCTGACTTCCTGTGTGCCTTTGGGTAAATTCCTTCCCTTCTCTGGGCCTCCATTTCCTCTTCTCTAAAATGAAGGAGGTGCATTAGACAACCTTTAAAGTCATTTCCGGTTCTAAATCCAAGGATCTCCAACTGGACTGTGTCACCTTCGATAAGTCTTTTCTCCTCCTCTGAGTTTCTTCCTCTATCAAATGATGCAGTTGCACTGAATGGTTTTGAACTCCCGTCTAGCTCTAACATTCTGTGCTTCTGAGACTGTAATAAGAGCAGTGACCCAGAAACCAAGCTGCATCTGCTGTAACTCCAGGCTGGATTCTTTCCAGCAGCTTCTCCCCCAAGGAGCTCCAGCCCTAGTGGCTGTGGGTGAGCCGGGGGCTGGACTGGAAACTCATCGCTGTTGCAGGCACCCTGGAGCAGGGTCCAGCGGGAGCCAGGGCCAGCACAGTGCCTGGGCCTGTGTTGATAGGATGGTGCACATCTCTGCTGCCCATCAATCCAGGCTGCTGAGGAAGTTTTGTTTACCCGCAGCAGATCCCTTACATGGACTTCAAACACTTGGCCCTGGGCAGCTCCATGGCAGGGAGCCGGCTGGGCGGTAATTGGTAGAGTGGTCCGGCTTAGGGGTCATGAATAACCCAGCATCTGCCTCTCACAGCCGGCTTTGAGCATCTCCTCGCTGACCTCTGAGGCCTGCCGGGATTTCATGTCGAGTGTAAAGCCGGCACCAGGAACAAATTACTCGTTCCCCAAGAAATCTATTAAAAGGTGACAGAGGGACTAGGGGAAGGCAAGCAAAGGAGCAGGAGCCGGCCATGACATGAAGTTTAATGTACCTGGGCCCCCCAGGGGCTGTGCATGTAACTGTTCACAGCAGCACTGGCTGAAACCAACTGCAGGGGAAAGCAGGCTGGGAAGGGAGGGAAAACTTAGTTAGGGGCTGAACTTTCCAGGTCCTGAAGAAAAGGAACTGAAGAGGAGAGCGGGAGTTAGGGGGAGAAGGAGGAGATCTGGCTGAATGGGAGCAAGCGGGCTATTTTTATAGGTCTGTAAATGTTGGAAGTGACCTTAGAGATCATCTATTCCAGCCTCCTCGTTTTGCAGAAAGAGAGGAGACATAAAATGTCTAGGTCGTAAATGACTTAGATAATATATAGTGATCTATTTGATACAAACACCTAGGCAGCCAAATGGATAGAGAGCTGGATATTTAGTAAGCACCGATTACTGCCGTTCACTTTATCTGGATGATTTTCAGTAGCCTAGATTATTTTTCTTTCAACAGGTAGAAGCCTGTCTCTCCATAATTCCCAGTTGTTGCTCCTATTTCTTCCTTCTGGGACCAACCAGAAGAAGGCTAATCCCTTTTCCATATGATAGCCCTTCAACTAACTGGAGATAGCTGGTCCATGCTTCCCTGCCCTGATACCTTCTTTCAGCTAAGTATTCTTAGATTGTTCAGGGATATCTTAGAGGCCATGGTCTCCACTATCCCCACCATCCTGATCACCCCCTTTTGGATTCACCAAAGCTTGTATGCATCCTTCCCAAAGAATGAGTCCAATTCCATTCGAAAACTATGAAAAGCAAGATATTGGACTCCATTTTGTAGACTAAATTCAATTCCACTGATCAGACATTCAGAAGCACCTACTATGTGCAAGCAACTGGGATGAGTGAAGGGGAGACAGATGAAAATTGCACAATCCTTGCCCTAGTGGGGAGATGGCATCCACACAGAGGTATAAGAAAAGGGAGGCCACAATGGGGCAAAGGAGAGCTCCAAAGTCCTCTAACACTATCCAGGAGGCATAGGATTTATTATTTTTAAAAAAGGTAGATTTAAACTGAGGACCTCCCATCTCTAGTCCTGGCTCTCAATCCATTGACCCCCTTAGTATCTACTTTAATATAGAAGAAGAGTAGGCAATCAGGGTTAGTGATTTTTGCCCAGGGTCAGACAGCTAGGAAGTATCTGAGACCAGATCGAGTCATAGTATTCTAAGCTGGATAGAATCTTAGAGATCATGTAGTCCAACCCTTCCATTGTACCTTTGGGTGGGCATGGGTGAGGCAACTTGCCCAAAGTCACACATATGTGAGTAATGGAGCCAGAATTTGAATCCAGAGGCTTTTCTGTACCACCACAATGGCACCTTGCCCACCTGGTCCAAATCAAATTTTCTCTTATTTCCTAACCTAATTCCAGTATGCAGCTGCGACTGTGTCTGATTCTCTCTTCTTTTCAAGACCTTTGAAACAGCTGAGGACTTTTGAAAGAGTAAAGGTCAAAGACCCCTTTCTCTGTGGGATTAAGATGGGCAGGGCAGCTGTCAGAAAGGAATAGTCTGAAGAGTGAGAGAGAAGTGAGCAGCACGGCTGGGACCATTCATGAAACATCTATCTGTTGGTGAGCCTGAGACTCACCAATCAGGATGGAGTCTATCCCAAGGTAGTCAAGACAGTCATAGTGAGTGAGGTGAAGCGGTTCAGAGAATCAGTGGAGCTGGGAGGGAAGTGATAAAGAGAATGATGTGAAATATGAAAGAGCAGGCTGCAACTGGCTCATGTGGCCTCAGAGAGAACCCATTGTTAAATTGCCAGTGTGATCATTTATACCTTGAAAATTTGCAAACCACTACAAATCAGGGCTTGGTTTATTGTCTTTTTTTTTTAATTGTCTACACTTAAGAAAGAGATGGAGAAACTGTTGCATAATGCAGATTAAACTTAAAATTGTATCCTGCCAGAGAGTCAGTTGTTAAACATCTGAGGCCAGATTGCCCCTGGAAATAAGGGTAAAAAAGTAGATTGGAGCAAAATTATGGAAGTTCTTCAATAGAGGCAAAGGAATTTTCATTTTGTCTTATAAATAGTAGGGAGTCGTGGAAGGTTTTTGAGTAGGACAGTGAAATGATTATTTTAAGAAAATGAAACTCAGGAGGAAATTACCAAAGATCAAACAGAAAATGAGGGTTAGAGCTGAGAGTTGAAACAAATTTTCCTGATTCTAAGTCCAGGGCTTAGGATCTAAGAAAGAGAGAAGGGGCCATTATGGAACTTATCCATATTATTGGGAGAAATTGCTTTCAGGAGATGGAGATGGTTCATGATGAATCTGTACTTGGAGTGTCTCTCATTGACCTCAAGGAAGAGATTTTGAGGGAAAGGGGAGATGGCCTCACTGATTCACACATGGATGGCTGATGCCCTAGTTGTCTAGGTCGGGTTTGGGCACTCTTCAAACATCTGATCACACTATATGTCTCTGAACATTCCCTGGGTTTTTCCTACTTGCATCGAAGTGATTTAGTGGATAAAGTACTGGAAATATGAATTTGAATCCAATTTCAATCACTTACTAGCTATGGGATCCTGGGAAAGTTGCTTAAATTCTTTCACTCATGGTTCCTTATTTGTAAAATGGGGACAATATTAGCACTTCTTTTACAGGGAGTTGTGAGGAACAAATGAAATAATAAATATAAAGTGTTTTGCAGACCTGAAAGTGCTAGATAAATGCCAACAGTTATTATTATTGTTATTATTTTCACCTTGTTCACCTTGTTCCTTCTACCTCAATTATGCCTACCTATCCTTCAAGGCCCAGCTCAAGTAGAATGAATAAATGAGAAAGCATTAGTATTTTTGCAAGAACTATTTTGGCTCCCCTTCAAGCATCTAATCATCCCAATCTAATCTCCATATAGCTGTCAAAATGATTTTCCTTAAGTGCAAATTTGATCAGGTCACTACACGACTCAACAAATTCCAATGGCTCCCTATTGCCTCTAACATCAACTATGAATGTTCTCTCTGTTTAGCTTTCAAAGCCCTTCACAACCAGACCCTAAACTATCTTTCCAGGTTTATTGTTCATGGCTCTCCTTTCTATATTCTATGACTCAGGCCCTTTGTTGGTTTTTCATACCAGACACTCCATCTTGCTTTTGCACCAGTCATGCCACATGCTCAGGGTGTGCTCCCTCCTTTTTCTGCCTCATGGAGTCCTTCTCTTCCTTCATCACTCCTCATAAGCAACACCTAGTCCACATGAAACCTTTTCTATTCTCCTTGATTGCTATTACTTCATTCTTTGTACTTACATCCCCAGTGTGGATTCAAATCCTCACTCATATCCACATGGATGGAATGCCTTGTATGAGAAACTGTAAGGCCAGTTTGGCTAGCTGGGTTGCAGAGCATAGGAGGGAGAGTCATAGACAGTAAATCTGGAAAAGTAGCATAGGGTCTGGTTGTGAAGGGCTCTGAAAGCTAAATAGGAATTCATATTAGGAGGATTTGAATCCAGGTCCTTTGACTCAATCTCTCGTTCCTTTTACTGTCTGTCCTACTGAGGAACTCATTTTAATTCCTTAAATCTTGTTATTTCATATTCGATTCACAACAACTAAAAAGTGTTGTGAAGGACCAGTAAAATGACAGCTGATAGGGCTGGAAGCTCTTGTACATATTCCCTTGCCCTACAAATAATCACTCGAAGATGAACAGAAGAATGTACATTGTTTTGTAAATCTGACTTGTGGAGAGATGCACAAAGTGCCTCTTTTAGACTCCTTAGTGACAGCCATCTACTGGTAGTTGGAGAACCTTTCTCTAGGCAATGTGTTCAATTATTTCAAGCCTATAAGTACGAAGTAGAACATTCTAATACAGAATGAGGTCTAATAATAGAATGGACTGCCTTAGGAAGTACAGTCAGTTGTGCTATATAACTCAACATATGTGTTCCTAAAAATTACTGTGCTATGAAATATCTCACAATCAAAACAAGTAGGCTTATGGGAAAATGTGGTTGGGGTACTTACTCAAAAACTTCCTCAGTGATAAAAAAGAGATAAGAACACAATAAAAATGGTAAGTTTTGTTCATCTTAAATGGTTAAGAAATATTAAATACTATAATAAATGGTGGTGGCATCTTCAGCCTCAGGCTGCTTGCTCAGCTTATAATCCTGGTTCCCACACAAGGCAGAGGCCCCAAGTCATGGGGATAATGGTGGCCTGGGAGAGGGTTGGCGTGTATGGGTACAGACCAGCCCTCCTCTGCCCACAGTTACTACTACACCAGAAGATATGTAATAAATATGACACATTACCTTGAAAAAGACTACAAGTTCTCTTGTAAAAGTGAACATCAGAAGGGTTGCAACTTATGAAATATTATGAAATTGGGAAGTTTTCTATGTTCTTGCTATTTCTCTCAGCTGAAACAGTGTATAAGCAAACCTGGAATTCAAGTTCTGTGCAAACTACTCCCTAATATATCAATTTTTTTAGAAAAAATTCACTTTTTCAAAATAAATATTAGAACAGAACTGACTATAACAAGGCCTTCCTCATTGTTGGAAGTCTTTGAACAGAGATTGATTACCCTCTGTATGGACTGCCACATAAGGTCCACCTGCTTAGGTATAGGTTGTAGAGAGATTGTAGATCATAGGGTTATAGAATCGGAGTTAGAAGGAACCAAGAGATCATCTAGTCCAATCTCTTCTTTTTTCCAGCTGAGGAAACTGAAGTCCAGAAAACTTAAGTGATTCACCTAAGGTCACACCAGAAGTGGCATATATCTTCAGGATAGTGACTTAAGGGATAGGCAGTGGTGAGAGGAGCTCACCAGCACTTTGTAACTGAGTCAGTGTGGTATGGTATAAGGAAATAAAGTTTGGGTTTGGAGTCAAAAGATCTGGGTCTGAATCCTAGTTCTGCCAACCTTGGGCAGGTCTCTCCCCTGCTCTAGGTCTCAAATTTCTTATCTGTAAAATGAGGGAGGTGGGATAAAGGAGCTGCCTCTAAAGTCTTTTTCAGCTCTAAGGCTTCTTATGAGTCTCTCATATTCTTTCTAATTTTTATTTTTAATAATTCACATCAATGTCTCATTTCCCCTACTAGGCTGCTAAGTTCTTTGTCAGCAGGTTGGTTTTTGCATCTTACTCTCTACTCTCTTCTATATTCTCTGGTTGGCTTCTCTGCCTCATGTCTCCTCTCACTCCAGGCTATCTTCTTCCCAGCTGTCAGATTGATCTTTCTAAAGTACAATTCTAACCATTTCTTTATCTCCCTCTCCCTCTCTCTCTCTCCTTCCCTCCCTCTCTCCCTTCCTTTTCCCCTCCCTCTTACACACACACACACACACACACACACACACACACATACACACTCACACACAGTCAAAGTCAGTGACTTCCTTTTGCCTATAGAATAAAGTATAAAATCTTGTTTAGTGTTCAAAGTCCTTCATCACCCGACCTCCACTTTTATTCTAAAACCCAGAGACACTGGCCTCCTTATTGTTCCTCCAATACCACACTCCATCTCCTAAGTCAGCATTTTCCTGTTTGTCTTCATGCTTGGGACACTCTTCTGCCTCATCTCTAACTCCTGACTTCCCTGGTTTCCTTCAAATCTCAGCTAATGTTTTGACCTTTACAAAAAGCCTTTTCCAGTCCTCTTGGATCTTAATGCCTTCCCTATGAGACTAACCTCCATATGTCCTGTATGTATTTTGTGTGTGTAAAATTGTTTGGCGAATGTCTCTTCCCTCATCTCCATTAGACTGCTAGTTCCTTTTAAGCAGAGACTGTTTTTTGCCTTTCTTTGTATCCCTAGAGTTTAGCACAGTGCCTGGCACGTAATAGGCAACTTATAAATGCTAGCTGACTATTTGATCACAAGCAAGTCACTTTCCATCTTAAGCCTCAGTTTCCTCATCTATAAAATGGAGATGTGAGAATTAAATGAGATAATGTATGCAAAATGCTTTGTAAGCCTTAAAGAACCATATGAATGCCAGCTATTTTTTTTATTAATCAGTCATTAGTTTTAGGGAACCTATTATTTGCAAATCACCATACAAAATCCTATCTATCTATCTATCTATCTACCTATCTATGATGTATTCCCTAATTTCACAAGAAGTTTAAAGTTTAAAGTACAAAAATATAAAATATCTATAATAGAAAAGATATCAACATAAAGCAGTATTGGGAAATGTGAGTTGATTGATATAGATCATAAATACCCTATGAGTTTAGAATGGTACAGGTTAGTTTAATCAAGGAAGTCTGCATAGAGGAAGGAGGAATGGAATTGAGCCTTGAAGAATGGATAGATTTTGCCTAAGAAATGGTGGGAGGAAAGGATCCTTCTAACTCAAAAATTCTTTTTTCTATTATGTTACATTCTAAGATCTCTTCTAGCTTTAACACATGTTCTAAAGTTTTTATATGGTTCACATCTAGTTCTAACTTTCTGTACTGTAACTATTTTAAGACTCCTTCTAGTTCTAATATTTTATATTATATATTTGAATAGTCTATGTTCAAAGAACCTTCCTAGCTCTCACATTTTAGATTCTAACATGCTATGTTCTAGAATCCCTCTCCGGCTCTAATTGTCTATGTTCTAACATTCTATTTTGTAGCTCCTTCTGGCTCTGACATTCTATATTTTTATACTGTCTAGAATCCCCTCTAGATGCTATATTCTAATATTCTATGCTTGAAGTTCCTTTTCAGCTCTAACATTCTCTGTTCTAATAGTCTATGTTCTGAGATCCTTGTCAGTACCAATAATCCTACAGTTCTAATAAAAAAAAATATATATGTATACACACACACACACACACACACACATATATATATTCTCACTTATAAGTGTAATACAAAGAAACATATACATTACAGGAAGAAGAGATCACTTCAAGCTTTTGGGGTTGGGGGAAGAACAGGGAAGGCTTCCTGGAAGATATGGCATTTGAATTGGGTCCTGAATGATGGATAAAAAAATTTAACCTCCAGATATGGTAAATATTCTAGAAAAAGCAGCCTTCTAATTCTTGTACTTTTAATCAGTACCCAAAGTCCTGTGCTTAGAGACTATTCAGAGCCATTGCCTTTGTTCACTTTTTTCTGGGGGGCTTCAACCT
Source organism: Gracilinanus agilis (assembly GCF_016433145.1). Classification (NCBI taxonomy): domain Eukaryota; kingdom Metazoa; phylum Chordata; class Mammalia; order Didelphimorphia; family Didelphidae; genus Gracilinanus; species Gracilinanus agilis. The sequence continues at coordinate 318,949,510 of NC_058131.1, forward strand.
TCTCTCTTGTCTCTTTCACCCCTATGAGATCAAGAGCTTATGTCCTAAAAACCTGCCAAGCAAGTAATAGACAATTTCCTTCATATGTGATTTTTTTTTCAAATACAGATCCCTCCTCCCATCTCTTCTCCTCCCCTCCTCATGAGAGCTTCCTGGGAGTTTTACACCTCAGTATAGCTAAAAGGGGAGACAGCATTTGTCTCTATCTCTGGAGAGTAATTAACATTCCATCTCCATGTGAGAAATAAATATATTAGACATAAAATAGAGACACCAGAGAGGGATGGCACACTGGTGCCAGCTACTGAGAACAAGGCATCTGTCTCCATCTCTCCAGAGTGGGAATGTTTAGTAAAGACCAAGTTTGTAGTGTTTATTAGAGAAAGTGTGAACAGATCATCACTTCCCTCCCTCCTGTACCTCTGAAGGGACTGCCTCTCCCCTGGTTCTTTTCTTTTCTCTCACTGTTAAAAACAAGGGCAGGGGAAGGATGGCTCAGAATCTCATTCTCAGGCATGAGTCATAGCATCATAAAATTAGATTTCAAACTGGGAGGGATATTAGTAATCATCTGATCTAGCCTCCTCATTTCTATGGATGGGGATACGGAGACCCAGTGAGTGATGATGACAGGTTAGAAAGCACAGAGCTGGTAAGCAACAAAGCCAGCACAAGAACACAACCGCTCTCATTTCCCATTCAGGAATCTCATCGCGGTATCCTCCGGACTTGAGGTGAGCAGGACCCTTCAGAGGGTAAAGCATAAAGACTCTGTGTCCTGCTAGGCTTGAATAATGTGAGGCTAAGTGGTTACTAACCTCTTTAGTTCTGATGGCCACCGATGGAACATTGATCTGAAACCTAACATTTAAAGCTGGAGAGAGTCTTAGAGAAGCCTCCAAGTACAGGATAAAAAGCTAGAAGGGGCCTTAGAGACTATTCACTTAATCCCCCATTATTTTACATTGAGTAAAACTCAAGTCTTAGAAGTGGCCTGCCCAAAGTCTTGTAGGTAGTAAATGTCAGAGCTAGGACTTGAACCCATGGCTTCTGACTCTAAATCTTTGGCTGGGTCTAGCTAGGCTAGTTTGTCATATCCTAACCCTGGCTATTGGACTTCCCTGCTCTAATAGTAATAACGATCCATATTTTATAGCACTTTTATGCTTTGCAAAGTGTTTTTTGCGCAATGGTTATGGAAATTATGTTGTGTATTATTATATTTTGAACACTTGCCTTCTCCTAGTATCACTTCTTTTCTTTCTTTCTTTCTTTTAAATTAAATAAAAAATTTCCCCAATTACATGTAGAAAAAGTTTCCAACATTTTAAAAAGAATTTTGAGTCTTGAGTTTTCTCTCCCTTCTTCTTCCTCCTTCTCCCCACTGATGAGATGGCAAGCAGTCTGATACAGATTCTACATGTGCAATCATATACATTTTTTTCATATTAATCCTTTTGTGGAAGGAAAATTGAACAAAAAATAAAGAGAAAGAAAGTAGAAAACTTTGCTTTGTTCTGGATCCAAACTCCATCAGTTATTTCACTGGAAGCAGATGGCATTTTTTATCATGAGTCTTTTGGGATTGTTTGACATCATTGTATTGCTGAGAATAGCTAGATTATTCACAGCTGTTCATTGTACAGTATTCCTGTCATTGTGTACAATTTTCTCCTGGTTCTGCTTACTTCATTCTGTTTCAGTTTGTGTGAGTCTTTCCAGGTTTTTCTGAGCTTTTCTTATTCATCATATCTTATAGCCTTAGTATCAATTCTAAGATAGACAAGTGGCAAGGGCTAAGCAATTGGGCTTAAGTGACTTGTCCAGGGTCACACAGCTAGTAAGAGTCTGAAGCCAGATTTGAACTCAGTAAAATGAGTTTTCTTGACTCTAGTATCCACTGGGCCACCTAGCTTCATATAACTTGATTGATTGAGATTAATTGAGAAAACCAACAACCAAAAAGGTTGCCAAAGAAGCACAAAAATGGAAATCCTGAAAATCAAAGAAGTAATATTAAAAACAAAAACACTATCATGATAATAAGATACATTTAAAAACTTTGCAGTTCTAAATTCCCTCCCTCCATTTACCTCCTCCCACACCCAGTGAGAAGGCAAACAATATGATATCTATTATATGAATAAAGTTATGCAAAATACCTTTCTATTTTTAACTCATTTTTTCCTATTGTGATAATAAAACTAAAAGTTGTTTTTAAAAACAAAATAGAGAAAAAAAGAAAATAGAAAATCTATTGGTCCTGATTTTAAAAAATTAAAATAATCAAAATTGAGGAAAAATAATAACAAATGGATAGAAATTAAGGGAAATATCAGAGCCCTTTATATCCAATGATGCAAATAAAAGCAAAAATTAATTGCAATATTATCAAATCTAATCAGCTTACTTGACAATTAAAAAACCAAGGTCCAACAAAGTTAAATGATTTATCCAAGAACATAAAGATAATGACAGGTAGGATTTGAACCCAGGTCCTTTGATCCCATAGTCAGTGCTCTTCTACATTAGTATTACATTGTTTCTCAATGAAGTAGCTGAAATTTTACAAAAAAAAATATGAAATGCCCATATAAAAGAACAAGAAATAATTTTAAACAGCCAAATCTTGGAAAGATAATTTGAACCAGTCATAAAATAACATCCACAGGGTTAAAAATGAATTTATAAGTGAATTCTCCTAAAAGTCTAAATAACTATTAACTCTTAAGCCAGCTATCCAAACTATTATCACAATTAGAAAAAGAAACGGGCAGTTGGTTGGCTGAGTGGATAGAGAGCCAGGCCTGCAGATGGCTGGTGGTAGATGGTATATGAGGAAAGACTGATGTAATTAAGGCATTAATGATTTTTTAAAGAAAAGGAATAGAGGGTCAAATGATCCTGGGACACTTAGCTTATCACCAATTATTCCTTCTGTTTTTACAGACGGTGGAACCAATGGCAGCCTACAGCACAGATACAAACACAGCCCACCAACGTGACACAAACAAGATGTGTTCTGTTATATTGAATCTCTGGGAGCCAGGAGTTCACTCTGTGATTGACAGGTGGATCCGTTGGATGTTGGAATGTTCCCAGAGAGGCGTGCGGGCAGGAGAGGGCAGTTGGCCCAAGGTGGGGTATAAAACCACCCTGGTAGCCCTGGCAGAGGTTCTCAGTTCTGACCTTTCCTTGAGACTGGAGATCAGTGGATCCTGGTCTTTATGGGATTGAGACTTGCAAACTCAACCCTGCAAGCTCCTCCTGTTTGTTCCTGTACCATCAACAACCTGTACCAGACCACCATCTCTGATTCTACTGCCCCTAGATATTAGGAAGTCAATCATCTTAGTCATCTAGGTTTCCCAGGGCTCGGGAGGATCCGGGAAGTGGGCAGGAGAAGAAGAAGAGGGTGGAAAGGGTGGATATCTCAAACTGGTTAGGCTTATCATCTAGTGAAGAAGAAGCTGAAAGATTATATAACAGTTTGCCTGCTCTGGTGCGGCTCTGGCCAGGCTGTCCCAGAGAGAAGCTATCATCTTAATTCCTTTACTTGCCTGCAGTTTAGAGATTCATTATTATCATTTTAAATTAGGGTCTCCCAATACCTCTATCCCATACCATTATCCTTCTTTGCCAAATACATTCAAAGTTTAAAGTACCTTCCTGAATTGGTTATTCAAAGCTTCTTTGGGAAGGGAGACACGCAGTCAGATACCAATGTTACCCAGCTAAAGAGCCCATTAAATAATATCAATTAACAAGGTGGGTCCTGAAGGGATATCATCCATTGACCTAAAGGATCCTGCCTGGGCAACTGTTATAAAGGAGAGAGGTGTCATCCTATCCTCTCTCTATACTCCTTCTATCTACATCTGCATTTAATAGATAGGAGTATCTGGGTCTTTAATTATAACAGTTCCTACCGATTCTTCTCTTTAGCTCTACTGACTGCCTGCTCTTCTCATGTTAAGGTACTAGTTCAATCCTCCCATTCCTCTTCTGACTCTGTTGCTAATTTTATAGCATTGTAGCAGCTGGTTAAAAGATGTTGATTGTGCCCTATTCAGGGTTCATGGAACCAAGGAACTTCATAGTCATTAAGCATAGTTATACTAGAAAGGTACTAAGAAAGTACATACATTTCACTTTACTGCTTCCCACTGGGTTCTTTATTTATCTAGTTCAGGGAAATATTTGTTACTGTTCCCAATAAGTTAGCCCCATCCAGACATAGCCTGACTACGGAATGGCCAGACTTAAGGTCCTGTGATTTTTTTCACTGAGATAAATGGAGATGGAGCTTCTGACAAATGCACTAGTCTTAAGGTAAGCAGACCTTATGTATCTTTGAATACATCAACCATGAGTAGTTCAGATAAGGCTAAACACAGAAGTTAATAGAATTCCTTTGGAGTCAAGGGCTACCCTCATGAATATTTGTCATTTTCAGTTCTAAATCTATGATTCTCCTCCTTCTGGGTGAAGGGGTCTGTACCAGCCCATCCTTTACATATATTAGTTGCGTACTTTCTCACTCTTATGTTTTTACAGACATTGGAACCAATAGCAGGCTACAGCACAGATACAAACACAGGCTATCTATGGGACACAAACAAGGTGTATTCCTAAAGGTTCTTCTTCCTAAAGGATTTCAGAAGAGCACAATAATTCAGACACACAGAAATGTTCTCAGGCCTATTGACCACCTGCTCTTCTGATGTCAAGGTATTAGTTCAAACCTTCCATCCCTCTCCTGACTCCCTGTTGCTGATTTTGTAGCATTCTAATAGCTCAAACTTTATAGAAATGTTGATACATTCTTCTATTGCCATGAGGACACCTATTCCATTCATGCTTCCACATTTTATTCCATCTCTCTAGTAGATTCTAAACTTCCTTAGAGCAGGAGCTATTTATTTTCTTTTTGCCTTTATATCCTCTGAACCTAGCGCAGTGCTAGAGTCATTGGAGGTACTTAATAAATACTGGTTGTTTATAAATATGCATTCTCTCCATCAATAAAGAGTCCCCACTATATGAGAACTACCCAACAAGACTGGGAAGGGACCAATCAGATAACCAGCACCTGAAATTCCCCAGTCCAACTCATAAATACCTGATGGGTTCAGAGTATTATAATTGGCCCTGGGGATAAGGAGGAAGATGCAAAGTTTGGAGAAGACATCATTCCCCAATTCTGGGCTAAAATGGCTGCAGAGTAGAAGCAAGGGACTCTCCTCAACACCTACTGATATAAAGCACCTCAAAAGGACAAAAACCAAAATCAGACGAATGAAGGAGCTCATCCGTAGGGTGCAGCCTTGAAGGTAGGCAGGGTTTGGGCATTTTCATGCTATAAGGGGGTAAAATTACTCCTACCAAAGCAAGAGCTGATTACCCCTCTTCCACTCCCCCTATGTCATCAGAGACGGAGTGAGTGCGGGGCAATCACTAGGTTCTCAGGGGACTGGTTGAGGACACCACAGACTTACCTCAGAGAGCAGCAAGACTTGGGACCCCAGGAGGCTGAGGAATGTGGAGATTGGGTGCACAGATAGGGCAGAGAGGGGCTGCACACAGCAGACACAGCAAAGACTGAAAAATAGCCTCAGGGTAAAACTGCTCTGTAGCTCCATACACAGAAAGCCTGCCCTCCTCACTCAGACTTCTGACTGGGAAGGGAAGAAAAAACTAACAAAGCAGTGGCCACCAACACCCAAGAACTATAATCTACAACTACCAAAAAACAAAACAAAACAAAATAAAGCCTCTGACCCTGGATAATTTATATGAAGAAAAATTCCAGATTACAGAGGAGACAGCAAAGGATGACAAACAAGCAAACACCTCCAAACCTTTGAAAAAAATGGAAATTGGTCAAAAACTCTTGAGAAGCTCAGATTTGAGATAATGAACAAGTGAGAAAGATAGAAGAAACTTGGCAAGAAAAGTAGGGAATAGTTCAAAAATAAAATAACAGTTTAAAAGACAGAATCTCCCACTTGGAAAAAAGAAGCCCAGAAATCAAATGAAATGATAAACAAATTGAAGACCAGAAATGACCTGCTGGAAGCCATGAAAAAGCAGGATAGACCAAACCAAAAAGGAAAATCAAAAGATCATAGCTGAAAATTAGTCTTTAAAAACTACAATTGGGCAAGAAGACATCATTCCTGAATGCATGGGGCTCACGTTCTATTAAAGAGGTCTGAAACACATATAGATAACTGTAACATGCAATATTGAATGATGTGTGCAATGGGACCTTTAAAGCATGCCTAGACCCCCTTAATTAGAAATGCTTCCAATGCCCTACTATGTGGGTGGGGTGGCCTCCTTTGTCTTTCAACTGGTGAGACTGTGAGACAGTCCCTCTTTCTGGCTCACATTCTTTCTGGCTCTGGCGATCCTGTGCAGAGGGCAAAGATAACAATTCATCTACAGGGAAATAGAGAGGGGAAGGACTTCTTCTCTTGCCCTCCTTCTCTTTTACTCCAGATCCCAGAAATGAGCCTGGAGGTGTTTGTTTCTGTTCTGTGTCCTTTGTCCTTCTTACCTTTCAGATGTTATCAGTGATCTCCACCAGAACCAGGAGTCTGAGCCATGGCAGTCTCAGAATGGGGAGACACTGCAGTCAGCCGGTTCAAAGGAGAAGCTCCAAGAAACCAATATGCCTGGGACTTGAGCCCAAGGTTTGTCTTAGACTTGGTACTATGACTATGGGAACTGGGTTAAGCTATGAACCTAAATCCACACCCCTCACCAGAGACTGAGGTGGTGGTAAGAAGGGGGAGATTATGCCTCTCATGTGTTTAGGGAGGAAATTTGTTTTATTTGTGATTGTATTTTTTGAAGTAAATATTTCTTTGTAAAAGCAAATTCGACTTTTAGTAGCTAAATGGCATTAGAGAACAGGGGATCACCTCCCTATGCATCAGAGAATACCTTTGCTGAGGGCATTCATAGAGCACCTATATATCCCACTCCCCCTTAAGGATACTGGATAACCTTAGGGATGGGGTAAAAATGAAACTTATCCGACTTTCCAGGAATAAGAACTATTGGAGTTATTGTTACATGTGGGGCCTTGTCTGGGCCTTTGCTTTTGCTGAGACTTCTAAAGATATTCTTTGCCCAGTTCTTTTGATTCTAGATACCATAGTCTGCAAGATTCTAGAGAAATTTGCAAAAAAAAATTTAGGCTATAAATGTAGTTGGTTTTCCATGCCTTGGTGAATATTCCTTTATAAGTCATTTGCACTGGTGTTATTTTACAAAAATTTCACTTGTTGAATCCTTGACTGATCCTTTTCATATTATTGAATTTTGTTTAAGTGTTCAGTTCCCAGTGATTTAATTTAAATTTTTTTCATTTGTGGATCACTTGACTATTTAAATACTGCTACTTCTTGATTATTGAATTCTGTATGTGTTGATAAACTGAGAGATACTCAATCTGTTACTATTCTGGATTACTGAATCCTGTATAAGTATTTATATTGTTTAATGTGATAAATCTGGAATCACTAGATGCCTACTGTCTAGTAGAAATATTCATGTTGTTCTTTTTGCATTCAAATAGACCCAGGTTGCTTGCCTTGCATGAAAACAAAATGTCCCACAGCTTTGATCCAGCCATACCATTGTTGGGTTTGTACCCCAAAGAGATCATAGATAAACAGACTTGTACAAAAATATTTATAGCTGAGCTTTTTGTGGTGGCAAAAAACTGGAAAATGAGGGTATGCCCTTCAATTGGGGAATGGCTTAACAAATTGTGGTATATGCTGGTGATGGAATACTATTGTGCTCAAATGAATAATAAACTGGAGAAATTCCATGTGAACTGGAAAGACCTCCAGGAGTTGATGCAGAGCGAAAGGAGCAGAGCCAGAAGAATATTGTACACAGAGACTAATACACTGTGGTAAAATAGAATGTAATGGACTTCTATACTAGTAGCAATGCAATGACCCAGGACAGTTCTGAGGAACTTATGGTAAAGAATGCTTCCCACATTCAGAGGAAGAACTGCAGGAGTGGAAATACAGAAGAAAAGCAACTGCTTGAACACATGGGTTGAGGAGGACATGATTGGGGATGTAGACTCGAAACTAACATTCCAATGCAACTATCAACAATTTGGAAATAGGTCTTGATCAATGCCACATATTAAAACCAGTGGAAATGCACATCGGCTATGGCGGGGGGGGGGGGAGCCAGGGGGTGAAGGGGAAAGTAAGAGCATTAATCATGTAACTATGTTAACTTTTCTAAAAAATAAAAATTATTAAATGAAAAAAAATGTCCCTCAGCTTCTTAGGGTGAGAAGACCTGGGCCTCAAATCCACAAGTACCTGATATTCTTTGCTATTTTTCTACTTAAGACTACTCATCTTCTTGTCTTGATGGGTGAATTTATAATTCCATTTGATATACTCTGGCAGTAGTGAGGATTCATGGGGGAATTTAGGATAAGAGAAACAGAGGAAATTACCTGGACCTCTAGGATGATCACCTATACTAGAGAGACATCCTAAACAATTTTGATGTGCTCCATGTAGAACTTTGTGCAGCTTCCAGTGAGATGGTCTTTTATTCTGAGATAAACATTGGAAGAGCTTCCACCCAGTACATTTTCTCATTTGAGAAAGGGTTATACCATGACATTTGAGGACTGCTCCATGTAGTTTGGGAAACTCGGTGTTGACCAGGTTTCTGTTCTAAATGAAAGTCAGTTTTCCTTGTCTTTGCTCTTCCTTTTGCTTCAAGGTTGAAAAAGGCACTATAAGGTTAAGGCTAAGCAAGCAAAAATACTTGACGAACTTTATTAAATGGTCCTTGTTTTGTGAATCTGAAAAACTATGTATTAGAGAATAATTATAATTTTCATCTGTACATGTATATGTACATCTGTATGTCTTCCCCAGAGACCACAGAGAACCATTCTGAGTTTGGGATGAGAATTGTAAAAAAAACTGAATAGAGGAGAGGGGAAGGATCACTTCTCCCTGCTCTCTCTCTCTTTTACCCTGTTTCTGAGAAATGGACCTGAGCATGTTTGTATTTTTAATTTGCCATTTCTCCTTTCTCAGGTGCTGGCAATGCTCCCTACTGGACCAGAGAGCTCAAGCCATAGCAGCAATGGAGCCAGGATTGAAGACATAGTGTTGCTGCTTGCCAGCTTGGCATAGAAGCCCTAGCAAGCCAGGGTGTCTGGGACTCAAGCCCGAGGAGGGATTTGGACTTGGAACTGGGACTTTGCTAAGCTATTAACCTAATCCTGTTCTATTCCCCAGACTATGAAGTGGTACAAAGAGGGGGCATATTATGGTAGATTATGCCTTGTGTGGTAGAGGACAAAGAGCAGCTCTATGTTAGGTGATTTGGGCATGGTTCAAAAAGACCCCATTACAAGTATATTAGAGAATGCAAAAAATAATCTGTGTAACTGAGAGGAAAGGTAATTTATTCAGGAAATATTTCATAGAGAAAGTAACATTTTATTTGGGCTTTAAAGTATGAAAAACAATTGAGCAGATGGAGATGGGACATAGTAGGTGCTTAATAAATGTTAGCTGAATTTAGCTGAATTGTTTCTATATCTTCATCCATGCCTTTTTCCCTAAGACTAGGACCTCCTCTCCCAGATGCCATTTCTATAGTATGTTAACATCTATAAAATGTTCCCCTCACAGTAATCCTATAAGGCATATAGTGCAAAAGAGAAAGAACTTGAAGTCCAAAGAACAGATATGATTTAGGATTGTAGATCTGAGTTAAAAGGAACCTTTGAGATCATCTAGATCAATCCCTTCATTTTACACTTGTGAAACTGAGGCTCAAGGAGTTTGCTATGTCAGAGAATTATAGATTATAGAATATTAGATTTGGAAGGAAACAGAACATGGAATGTTGGAACATAGAACAGAATATTAGTATATGGAATGCAGAATGTTTGAACTAGAACATTAATTGGTAAGGACCTTAGAGATTCAACACTCTCATTTTCTAGAGTCGGAAACCAATTCCCAAGTGAGAAGTAATTTATCTGATGTTACATGGTGTCTTGGTAGCAGAACTGCATTTCAAACCCAGGTCTTCTACCTCTAAGTTGAGTGCTCTTTTCAATATATCGGGATGACACTATTGTAGTTACATTGTGCTTTATTCAAAAGCAAGTTACGCAAGTGGGAAATGACTTTGGACCTACTGAGAAGCCAGCTTTCTGCCATACATTGAAAAGCAGGATGGCTAGAGCAAGGGATTGTGCGAAGCACAGAATCTAGGGGCTTTGCCACTCTAGCCACTCTAATTTATGTGCAAGAAAGCTACACAGGTTTTCTATGTCTACTTATATCTGTTATTTTTTGTATGTGTGTGTGTGTGTGTGTGTGTGTGTGTGTGTGTGTGTGTGTGTATGAGAAAGAGAGAGTCAGACAGACAGACAAAGATCCATTGTTGCCTTAACAACTAGCACACTTTGGACTAACTAATTGGATGGTGACTAGGAGGTGGTACACACTTTTCCCACACTACCCCTGACCCCCATCCCATGATCTGGTCCCATATCCTGTCCTTACAGAAGATGGGGAAAGACTTCGAAGTCTTCATGCCAGATTGTACAGATGACCAGTTTGTCAGAGAAACTAGTCAGCAGGATGGAAGGCCAGGTAGTTGACTTAGCTTCAATGGCTCATCCGGGAAGCCTTCACTGATTCCAACTCTCACCCCAAGGAAATGAACTTTCCTTTCTTATACCTCATATAGAATTTTGCCCTTTTATAATGAATTTATCATGCAATATCATGTGTTATAGTTACTTGAATATTTGTGCCCCTGGCTCACACCATAGCCGCATTCTATCTGCATATCTCTCATCTATACCCTTCTCTTCACTCATACTAACTTCTTAGCTCAGGCTCTCATCAACTCTTCCTGGACTATCAATCTCTCAATAAGTAAGCATTTATTATGTGCCAGGCAGTATGTACTAGATGCTGGGAATATATTCACAGAAGTGAAACAATCCTTGTCCCTCTCCTCTCTGCATCTGTTTCTCTGCCTGGTTTTGACTCCACAGAACGAGATACTCCTTCCAGGCAAACCTCATCTCTACTAATCTATCACCAAGTCTCCAGCTTGAACTTTGATTGATATCACCTCCCTTAGACTCCCCTCACTTCTGACTGGATGGCTAGAAGGTGGAGTATAAGTTATGTCCCCAGTGCTTAGCACAATGGCTGGCATATAGCAGGTGCTTAAGAAATAATGATTACATTTGGATTTAGGTGCCCTCAAAGGGTATATTACATTATATCAAGGGATATAACATGTACAGAATAGGCATGCAGACAGCATGGGCCAGGTATACTGGTCTATACTCTAAGCATATTTCTGATTTATGTATATAAGTAAAATAAATACAAGGTAATTTTGTGGAGGATGCACTAATAACTGTGTGTGTGTGTGGTGAGAGGGAATGACTAATAAAGTCTTCATATATAAAATGGTGTTTGAGCTAAATCTTGAATGGAATACTAGAGATTCTAAAAACAGGAGGTGAGGAGGGAATGCAGTTGGTGAAAAAGCAGGAAGACAAAACATAAAGGGTCATATATGCTATTATTATATGATTTCTAACTGGTTTCCCTTTCTTCAGTCTCTCCCTTTACACACCAACCCAAACAGAGTTGTTGAAATAATCTTCCTAATCCACAGGACTGACCATGCATTTTCCACTCTTTTCCATTTATATTTCAGTGCATTTTCATTGATTAGTGAATAAAGTCCAAACCTCTGATCTGAGCATTCAATCTGACCACAGCATACCTTCCCAGCCTTATCTCATACCATTGCCCTTCAGCTGGTATATGTTTCAGATAAACTGGATCACTATCCATTTCTTCTTCTTATCTTTCTGTCATTCTTCTCTGTGCCTTTATTCACACTATCCCACTTTCTTAAAAAAAAAACTACCCTCTCCATTTGTTTAAGTCTCTCCTTTCAAGGCTCACCTTTATTGAAAACCTCCAAGGGAAAATTATTTATTTCTCCAATTCCTCTTTTCCATTACCTGTATAGAAACAATCTATGGTTTTGAATCTCTCCTAGATTTTTCTGTTGTCCCAATCTCATATTATAATTTTATCATTAAAAAAACACCCTTACCTTCTGTCTTAGCATCAATACTGTGTATTGGTTCCAAGGCAGAAGAGTGGTGAGGGCTAGGCAATGGAGGTCAAGTGACTTGCCCAGGGTCACACATCTAGGAAGTGTCAGATTTGAACCCAGGACTGCAATGTTCAGGCCTGGTTCTCTCTCTACTGAGCCATCTAGCTGCCCCCAAATTGTATCATTTTTATTATGTATACATTGTACCTTTCTTTCTTCCATTAAACAGTAAAGTCCTTGAGGGCAAGGAATGTATCATTTTTCATTTTTGTATCCACAATATCTAGCACAGTATCTTGAGCTTAGTAAGTACTTAATACATGTTTATCAAATTGAATTGCATGTTCAATTGTTCCTTGTATTCCCTACCAGGTTGAAAACTCCATTAGAATAGAGAATATATCTTATATATCTTTATGCATTCCCAAACACTTAGCACAATGTTTGCATCTATCATAGGATCATGTATTTAGAGTTGGAAGGCACTTTCTCAGTCAGGAGGTGAATTCCCTGAAATGATACTGACCCCCTCATTTGATACATGAAGACCAACATCCGGAAAAGTGAAACACCTTACTTCAAGGTCATGAAGATAGGATATGGCATATCCAGGATTCAAATCTAGCATTGCTAATTCATTGTGGTGCAGTGAATTCGAAATCATGGGAGCTGAGTTTGAAGAACAGTCCTGCCACTTACTATCTGTGTGATATTTAGAAAGAAATTTTAAGCAGCTAGATAGAGCAGCAAATGAAATGCTAATTCAAATATGGCTTCAGACATTTACTAGTTTTATGACCATGGACAAGTCACTTAACTTCCGTTTGCCTCAAGTTCCTCAACTGTAAAATGGGGATAATAACAATATTTACTTCACAGGATTCTTGTGAGGCTTAAATGAGATAATATTTGCAAAAAAGCACTTAGTATAGTTGCTGGCACATAGTAGGCATTATATAAGTGCTTATTGCCTTTCATTCTCTCTTACCTTTTTGGTCCTCAGGTTCCTAATCTAAGTAGCTGGGCTAAATAACTTCTAATATCACTTTCAGCTCTAGATGTACAATCTCTATGAGTCCAAATCTAACACGTTTTCTGCTAGCAGAATGTGTTCAATAAATGCTTATTCAATCATATTGAATTAAGGAATATAATTTGGACTAAAGTCAATTGTCTTCACAGTAATAATGCCCTAACTCCTAACCAGCTTATAACTATGCCATGAATCTATCTGTCCCATCCCTACACAGATGAACCTAGGTCACCAGGGTTCTGAAAGGGAATCCTGCTCTCTCAGGTATACAGAGTACTGAATATATTTCCCTAGAGCCACACCTCTCTAGGACCTGGCTGGGAGCAGGACTAGTAGCAGTTTGAAAAGATAAGTTGGTCATTGTATGCTGCAGGAGTAAGTTCTTTTTAATAAGCAACATCTTCAAAGACCTACAGTGTACCTCCAGTCATTGCTCTGAAGAAATTCCTTGGTGAGGCTAAGGAGAAGCCAGTTTCAAGATAAGGAGCAACGAGTAGGGGATTCTTGATTAACTAAGAGGTATGGCTATTCCTGGATACTCCTAGTTGGGATGGTCTGGGTATCTGCTGATGTGTCTGCAGCTGCAATGCCTGGCTTTGGGTAAGGAAGTAAGGTAATGGAAAGGGTACTCTAATAAGAATCAAAGTATCTGGCTATTAGTCTCACTCTCCGTTGTGTGACTGGGCAGGTCATATCACCTATTTGTCCATCAATTTAATCTAGAAAAAGAAGACATAGAAATCAATAACTTATGCCATTCCTTTCAGCTTTAATACTCTGTTATCTAAGTTCTAACATTCTGTAGTTCCTTCTAGATCTAATATTTTAGGATTGGTTATGAAGCTCCTTGTGACTTTAGGTGATTCAGCACCACAGATAGCTCCCATTTTTCAGGAACGTGGCTGTTGTCACAATTGAACTATAACTTCTTAATTTTATTTTTTTTACGTAAATTGTATTTGTGCCTTTTGTTTTTACCTCACATTATTTTCTGGATATGCCATCCTTCTTCCCCTAATGAACAATCCCTTGTAACAAAGAGTTAAGCAAAACCTAATGGCATGCCAAGTTCATTTGACAGCATATGTAACATGCCATAACCACAATCTTCTACCTGTCTAATGAAAGGAGGCAGGTGTTTTTCCTCATATTTTTCTACTGCCAAAATTCTTCATTTTGTTTATGCAATGTTAAGTTTGAGTTATTATTTATATTTTTATCATAGTTACTATGTACATGAATAGCATCCTAGATTTAGAACAGGAAAGAACCTTAGAGGCCACTGAGTTCAAATTACTCACTTTACAAATGAGGAAACTGAAATAGAGAGGGACTGAGTGACTTTCTCAGGTTCATATGGCCAGTGTCTGATGAAGGATTCAAATTCATGTCTTCCTGAATCTCTGTCCTGCACTGTATTACTTTGCCATCTAATTGTCTATTTTTTTTTGGTTCTGTTTATTTCCCTCTGCATTATCTCATACAAATCTAACTACATTTCTCTAATTCCTCATATTCCTCATTTCTCAAAATGGCATAACTCAATTTGTTTCTTATTCCTAGATTATTAGACACTTTGTTTAAAAGTCTTTGCTATCAAAAAAAAATAATACTGCTAGAATGCCAGGGTGTCAAACCCTTCCTGAATGACAAAGCCTCAGGGGAGATTCTGGAATTGCATAGCAGATTCCAGGGAGGATGTAAACCCCTTAATCAGATACCCCTGTATGACTCTTCTCTTACTAACACTCCTTATTATTGAAATTATTTTGTGATCAATATCCCTATTCAGTCCCAGGGAAATACAGAAGAATAGTAAAGGCTGTTACTAGAGTTTTTACAGACTCCCTACAGACTCCTAGGAAATTCCCACCTTTACATGTATTAATACAGAAATTCCCCAAAAACTCACTTCATAACAAACCAGCAAAAACTTAATGTTTAAGAGTTTAAACTCCAACAAACTGCACCTGGATTTTCCATTCCCATTCCCAGAAGCTTACATAATGAGAAACCAGAAACAATAAGCCTTCCCCACCCCCACCCCCCAACCCCACCCCTGATCTCTGATTCAGTATGCTACAAAGGATGATAAATGGAGAAGTAGCCTTCCATGCAAAGACCAGTACATCCCTGAACTGTTTTCCCCACCCAATAGCCAAGGAGACAAGCCAAACATACCCTTGAAAAATATTGAAAGTTACTGGAGAATGAAGAGTTGTTAGTAACAAAGTTAATGTATGACAATCCATTATCTCCAAGAAAAGATGTATGTTGAAAATGAATTTCCATGCCAACCTTATGTGTGATCTCAAAGTGTATAAAAATAAACCTTACTCTAGGCAGAGCAGAGCAGTCTCCATGAAGCCTGCCTGGCTGAAGTTCAGATTGACTGCCCTCATTTGTCTTAACATGCTGAAACTGTCCCACCACCGAGATTATCTGAACCTGTGGGAGTTCTACTCCCACACTAGAAAAAAATTTTTGTATATAGGGGACCTTTCTTTCTGTTTCTGCCTGCCCTGGCCCCCTCCTTTGTGTTATATGTTTAGCAGGGGGAGCTCTGGGCTAAGGGGTATGAATAGTTTGGTCATTTCTCCTCTGTAATTCCAAATTGGTTTTCAGAATGGTTGGACCAATTCGTAGCTCTATCACCTGTGTAATAGCATCCCTGCCTTCCAACAAGCTCTTTCTAATAAGGACAGTTTGTTCCTTTTATAGTCCTTGTCGGTTTGCTGAATGTTAGCCTTAGGCTTTTTAATTTTAAGTATTCTTTCTGTTAGTGATTTGGAGCAATCTTTTGTATAGTTTGAAATTCTTCTTTGAAGAACTGTTTGTTTGATAGAGATCATGTCAGTATAAAAAGTACTGATTTTAAATTAAAGACCTGTGTTCAAATCTTGCCTTTGTCATTTACTATGCAACTTCCTCATTCTGAACTTCAGTTTCCTCATTTGAAAAATGAGGAAGTTGAACTGGGTGATTTCTATTACTCTTCTTATCTCTTAATCTAAGATCCTTTGTAGTCTTTGATCACTTATCTATTGGAAAATGGTTCTAGGGGTTTATATTTGTGTTAATTCTCTGTTGGAGTCATACTTAACTTAAAGGAAAAGATTTTTTACACTCAAACTGAGTATCTATATGGAACTTATTATGGAATTGATATAAAATGCTGACCTAAGTCTATCTTCTGCCAAAGTAATTTATGGTTTTCAGAGAAGTTTTTTTTAAATATAATAATGAAAGTCTTCCCGCAATATTCTATATTCTTGGGTTTACTGAACACTGGGTAACAGCTTAGTCATTTCTGATTCTTGCTTATATAATTTGTTTTGCTGATATATGTTTCTAAAGCTAGTACCAAAAAGATTTGATGATTATTGCTTTATAATAAAATTTGAAGTCTGAAAGTGTTATTTCTACATCATTCCTATTTTTTCTTCATTATTTCCCTTGAGGATCTAAATATTTCATTCTTCCAGATTAATTTAACTATTATTTTGCTAGTTCTATAAAGTAACTCCTTAGTTTGCTTGACATGGTACTAAACCTGTAAATTAGTTTAGGAAGAATTGCCACTTTAATTAACAGTATGGCCCAAATATGAACAATGAAAATTTCTCCAATTATTTAACCTTCCTTTATTTCAGTAAAGAATGTTTCCAGAATTCTATTTAATTTGTTTTAAATGTATCTTGGTAGGTTGACTCCCAGGTATTTTATTGTGCTATGCAGTTATTTTGAATACGGGTTTTCTGTCATTTTCTCCCTCTTTGTTATTATTTTACAGAAATGGAAATAATTTTATGCATTTTTTGTGTATCCTGCTATTTTACTGAAGCTATTGATCATCTTAGTGTCTGCTGATTTTCCCTGCCTGTACTATTTACCCCTTTTACCACTCTTGCTTTCCAGGTTATTCCAGAGAGTGAAGGCAGCCATTGCTCCTGCCTCTATTTGCTTTCTTCCCATCTAGAGGACCATGAGATGAGTTGTCCTGTATTGATCCATTGTAATCCATCTATTTATTCACTAAGCAAATGTAGATTAAGTACTTAACAGATGCAGAGCACTGTGCTAGGGGCTACTGAAGAAACAAAGACTACATAAGACATTGCTTTACAAATATATACACACTCAAATACACAGAGAGATTCATGATTTCATTAATATGGATGCTACAAGAACACAGGTTATGATTCACCCATGCTTGCCAGTGTCATAAGACTCTTGTCTGTGTCTTCCCATAAGTGGGAACTTTGCCATGGGGAGTCTACTCAATGTGTGAGGAGCCTTCCTTGCTTTCTCTTGACATTACAAACATACTAGAATATTAGGGGTTTGCAAAGGTTATCTCCTGCTCTTGACACATGCCCAAATCACTTTCTTTTTTAAAATCTTTGTGGTCTGAGAGATGTTGCAATTATCTGCTTATAGGTGCAGTTAGTCTGCAGTTGATGATGGAGGCTGAAGAAGAAGGTAGGAGGTGATATTAGGCCTTTTCATAGGAGCTGCTGCCATAGATGTTGATTGCAGGGGCATGTGGGAAACAAGACGGTGGCAGTGATTTAACCCTTCTGGTACATGCTACCTCCTGTCTCTCCCTTCTTGTTGCCTTTTTTTTAAGACTAGGTCTTGCCCAGGCTGAAAGTATATCTTGGACATTATATTCAATTATCTCTCAGTGCTACAGTGAGGCTACTAGGGGCTACTCATGAATTCAATTTTACTATTGATAAACACCAGAGTTTTGACTTCCTCCATTCTTGGCCAGTTTTCCCTTTCTTGTATAACTTTGTGATGCTCTAGTCCTATGGTCTCTCTTCAATGATGCTGAATATAGTTAGGACATCCAATCAGGTTAGCACGCTATAATTCAAAATTCTTGATTTCAATCAATCCATCAACTTCAAGCTCCCTAGTAGCAGGAATTACAAGTGAATATCATCACACATCGTTCATTTCCTTTTTTATTATGCATTCCTTTTATACTTCATTTATAAGACCATGAAAACACATATCTGTATCTCTCTCTGTCTATATGTATGTATGTATGTATGTATGTATGTATACATCTCTCTCTCTCTCTCTCTCTATATATATATATATATATATATGTAAAACTATGTATCTATGTATCTTTATAGAGAGAGAGAACTAGAAGAAAACTGGTTATCTGGTCCAAATCCCTCATCTTAGATGAAATATTTTGCTTCACGTTGACACAGTAAGGTCTGTGGTTTCATCAATTCAAAGTACCAGGTGTGGTTTAAGATGATGCCTCAGAGAGCTATTATCTGGGTGAACCACCATGAGGTGCTCTAGGTCAACCACAGTGCTTAGAATCACTGCCCTAACCTACTCACTAGGGATGAGTGAATGAAACAGCTGCTCCTGTTGGTTGCTATATCCGATCATGATGTAGTTCAAAGCTTGAACTACACCAAGTCACTCCTGGTGCATGTGTGAAATTTTAGCTCTGCTATACTTGGTTTTTCTCAGTGCATGTCTGAGTGTTATATATAGGAATAGAAAGAGCTAAAAGAATAACTTGTAAGTCTCTCATAGCTCAGCCCTTATCTTCTGGGGATAACAAAGTGTAGCTACTTCTCTACTTCACTGAAGACCTTAATACCTCATTGTTCTTATTACCTGCCCATTGCCTTCCAATATTTCATCAGCTGTTCCAGGGAAAAACCAATTGACCAGGGGTGTTTTGATCAATTTCCTTATACTTCACAAGCATCAAAGAGGAAGAATTGGGGGATAGTCTCTTTCTTGGCTCACCACATTCTCCTCCCACTATCAAGCTGCTCCTTTACTGACTGCTAACAGTGCCTTAATGAGCTCTAAAGTTTTATTCTAATCCCTAGTATGATGATGCTACTTTTGGATACTTTAAAGGCTGATCACTACAGAACTATTGGCCAGATGCCATTTTCTCCTTTTTTTTCCCACAGGCCTCCAGGGTTTCTCTTCACTATTCTATTTTTTAAAAGTTGTGATTCTCTTTTAAAATACCTCATTCATAGTAGGACACTAAAAGGGCTTTAAGCATACTATTTAAGTTAAATTATAGTTATCCTAGTCCTATATTTCCTATTCCTTAGGAAATCAAAGTGGGGAAAACAATAGTTAATGTCTGAAACAGAGTTGAACAAAATGGTTAAATGACTTGTAAAGAGTCAAAAAGATAATCAAAAGTTGAGCCATGATTTCAACCTAGGTGTTCTGACTCCAGATTTGGTGTGCAAATTTCCATGTACCATATTGCCTTTTGTTTACAAACTAGCTTCCTCCACCTTTCTAGACTGACTTCACAAACCCTATATCCTAGCCAAACTGGACTAACCCTGACTTCTAATTTTAACATTTTGTCTCTGGCTTCAGTGCCTTTTTAAAAATATTTTGAACTTAATCACAAAATAAAATGAACATTACTCTGTAAAAAGTAAAGCAGATAATATGGATTGTATGTATAACTGTGAATTCCTATTATGTACAGCTTGCTTTTATTTTAAAGAATGTAGTAAATTCAATATGTCATATTCAAAGCCTTCCTGCTTTTTTATATCTCCTCCTGAATTTCCTTCTGTTAGTTTCTGTGCACTAAATAAAAGTTTCGATGACCCTATATTTTTCTTTTCTCTTCTTTTTAGGGGAAATACTATTGTAATTCTCCTTCTACCCTGTAACAGCCTTCCCCTTCCCTATTTGGGAAAAGTGAAGCCTTTGAAACAAATATTCATAGTTAAGGAAGACAAATCCATATACTGGTCATGTCCAAAAATATATGTCTCATTCTGCAACTTGAGACTACACATCTCTATAAAGAGGTGGGTAGTATGCCTCAACATAAGCCCTCTAGAATCACAATTGGTCATTTTATTGATCAAATGTCTTGCGTCTTTCAGAGCTGTTTTCTTTACCACATTGTTGATATTGTATAAATAAGTGCCCTGATTCTGCTCTTTCCACTGTGCTCCCATAAGAATTCCCAAGTTTTTCTGAAAACATCCCTTTCATCATTTTTATGGCTATACAATATTCCATTATATTCATATATCACAATTTCTCTGACTATTCTCTAATGGAGATCTCTTGCTTCCAATTCTTTTCTATAACATATTTTTGAACATATATATCTTTCCCTCTTTCTTTAATCTCTTTATGGCACAGGCTTACTGGTGGTATTTCAGGGTCAAAAAGTATGCACAATTTAGTTATTTGGGGATATTCAAATTGTCTTCCAGAATGACTAAACCAATTCAGAGCTCTATCACAGTGAATTAGTGTGCCTTTCTTACCAGAGAAGTTATTTTCTTTTTTTCTCGTCCAATTTGATGGGCATGAGGTAGAAGAATTGTTCTCACTTGCATTTCTCTAATTGTTATTTATTTGGAACATTTTTCCATGTTGTTATTGATAGCTTGAATTTATTCCTTTGAGAACTGCCTATCCTTATTGCTATCCTTTTCATAAAGCATTTTGATGTGCTTTTAAAATGTGCCCCCTCCCAACCCCATCCCAAGAGCAGAACACTGGAATGACTTTAGGAATAATTTATGTTACCTGACTTGAAGTTGTCCCAGTCCTGAATTTCTTGTTCTTTATGGTTCTGGGAAATCAAAGTGGGAAAAAAAACAATAGTTAAGTCAGAAACAGATAGCACTTTGCATTTTAATGAGGTGAATAAATACTGAGTGTCTCCTTAATTGTCTCCTTTTCCTTTGACATGGGGATGGGGGGAGGCAACTATCCTCTTTGCTATAACTTTTCCATGTGCCAAGGAGTACAAGTAGTGCACTCTGTCTCTATAATCCTGTAGAGGGGCTGGTGGTTTTTCATCCAGTTGTGCTTTGGATAGATGATTATATAAATGAATTTATGCCTTTATGAGTTAGGCCCCCATTGACCTTTTCCATTTCCATTTTCCTTTCTTGAGTAAATGATTGAACATAGTTCTTAAAGTAGTTGTATGCAGATTTGGAGGCAACCTTGGGAATCTGAAAGATCCTTTGGTCACAGGCTGAATGAGAAGAGTGGTTGGTAGTGGCAAATGCTGGAGCAGTTTATCTGCAGAAACCATTGATGAATTGATTAGTTCTAGTGTCAAAATTGGGAAGAGAAGAAAGTGAAGTCAGAGTAGGGATAAGGGCCGGAGAAAGGACTGAAGGGTGGAAGGATTGGAGGTTGAAATGAAGTGAAGAATAGTTTTAGGAGGGTGAGGCATAAGGATAGATTGAATGATAGCAGGTTATGATCAGAGAGAGGAATGCCAGAAACAGATAGCACTTTGCAGACCTATACAAGTGTGGAAGGCTCTACCCCAGATTGGGCAAAAATAGTCCATATGAACTTTGGGTTGGAGATGTCTACATTTGTGCATCTCAGGTTTATTTTTGCTCAAAGAACTCAGTACCTTTTTTGATGTGGACACACCATGCTAGGTGGTCCTATGCCAGTGTCTCCTATGTCTCATAATCGATACCAAAGTTATTCAGAGAGACTTTTAGTGTGTCCTTATATTGCTTCTTCTGACTGCTATGTGAGTATTTGCGTTGTGTGAGTTCTCTTTTAAAGTAGTCTTTAAGGCAAAAGCACATTTGGCATTTGAATAAATGTGGCCTTCCCAGTAGAGTTGCACTCACTATAGCAGAATTTGAATGCTTGGCCATTTGGCTCAAGAACCTCACTGTTGTGAGCCATTCCAACCATCCTGAAGGGCACTTTGGAATTATGCCCAAAGGGCTATAAAAGAATGCATACCCTTTGATCCAGGAATACCACTACTAGGTCTGTATCCCAAAGAGATTTTTTTTAAAGGGAAGGAATCTATTTGTACAAAAATATTCATAGCTGCTCTTTTTGTGGTGGCAAAGAATTGGAAACTAAAGAGATATCCCTCAGTTGGGGAATGGTTGAACAAATTGTGGTATATGATGGTGATAGAATACTATCTTGCTATAAGGAATTTTGAACAGGATGATTTCAGAAAGAGCTAGAAAGACCTACATGAATGAATGCAGAGAGAAATAAGCAGAAACAGGAAAACATTGAACAGAATAACAGCAATGGTGTGGAATGATCTAATGTGATAGACTTTGCTACTAACAGCAATACAATGATCCAGGACAATTCTGAGGGACTAATGAAAATGAATGCTATCCACCTCCAGAGAAAGAACTGTTGGAGTAGGAATGCAGATGAAAACATGATTTATCACTTGTTTATTTGAGTATGTGTTTTGGGGTTTTGGCTTTATAAGATTATTCACTTATAAAAATGAATAATATGGAAATATGTTTTGCATGATAATAGATGTATAACCCATATTGAATTACTTGTCAGCTCTGGGAGGAGGAGGGAAAAAAGAGAAGGAACAATTTGGTTATATAACTTTGGAAAACTTATATGGAAATTTGTTATTAAAATAAAAAAGTAAAATTAAAAAATGCATCTAAGATAAAAGAGAACCTCAGTGTACAATATCTTATTTTGCCATGTGATCTTCAGAATCTTCCTAAGATAATTAAAATGGAAAACATTCAGCTTCCTGGCATGGCACAGGTAGATTGTTCTATTTTCACAAGCATACAACAATGAGGTCAGTACAGCTCTGTACTGACCATGAGGTATAAGTCCAGTAATGGAGTCTCTGGTTCAAAAAGTATGGACATTTTAGAGATCCTTTATTTGCAAAATTCAAAGTTGCTTTCCAAAATAGTTGTTCCATTTCACAGCCCCATACTAATGTATTTGCCTATCTTTCCATAATCCTGCAACATTAACTGTTGCCATTTTGGGATCATTTTTGCTCATTTTCAGGATGTGAGAGGAAGCCTCAGGGTTTTTTATTTGCATTTCTTTTATTATCAGTGATTTGGAGCATTTTTAATGTGATTATGGATACTTAGCAGTTCTTTTGAAAACTGTTCATATCCTTTGACCATATATGCATACATGTGTGTACATATATTTATACATTATATTTTGTATCTATGTTGTATATGTGAAAGGGAATTTTTTATTTCCTTTGTCTATTTTAAGTTAATCAATCAGGAAATTGAAGTACCCCTACTTAACACTTAGTAAGTCACTAACTGAAGAGAGTTCACACTTACTTAGTAACTTAATTAACACTTAGTCCTAAAAGACCACAAGCACTGCCCCACCCTGGGTAGTGGTAGGCAAATTGAAAGACTTTGATTGGTTCCTGAGATGTGATAGACCAGCCCATAGTGAAAGGAAGGAGAAACCAAAGAGACAGGAAGTGACATGGAGAAAAATGCTTATAAAAGTGAGCTGAGGGCATTCTGATTCACTTCTACTACCTTGGTGGCTCTTGCTGCACTGATGTCTCTGCATTGGAGGGTCTTCTGTGGTGGAGATCAGGCCCTGAGGGAGCCTTTGTCAAAGTTGAGCTGGATTTCTTTGGATCAGCAATTACAGAGTATTTTGCTAGGCAATATTTTCTACTTCCTTCCTACATTTCCCTCTTTACTATTTCTACCCTGCTGTAATAGTTACTAAAGCTACTAACATGCTCATTGTTTAATTTTTAATTTTTATCAATGGCAACCACAATAATTCTTTTTAACTCATAAATTTAGTCAAACTATTTTTAACCCTTACAGATACTAACTTGGATGTTAGAGGAAGGTAATGGCAAGATCCCCCCTCCCCATTCAATCACTTCCCTTTTTATACAAGAAGCATTTATGTTCTTTGTGCAGAAGCCTTTCAGTTTCAAGTCATCAGAATTACATGTTTTGTGTTTCATAATTGTCTGGTCTCTTGTTTGGTTAAGGTGAAATCTCTGACCCATAGCTATGAGAATTATTTGATCTTTTTCTCTTCTAACATTTTGTAGAATGGTCTTTAGTATTAAGGACATATTTCTATTTAGAATGTATTGAGGAGTGTGATGTAAGGTGTTGGTCTAAGCCTAATTTCTGCCAGATTGCTTTCCAGTTTTCCTAGTGGTTTTTTTTTCTCATCAGATAGATAGTTTTTTCTCTAGGTAATTTATATTTTCCATTTTTATCAAACACTGGATTACTGAGTTCTATTGTTTCTGACTCTCCCTTGTCTAGTCTGATCTATTGATCTATCTCACCATTTTTAACCAAATCCAAATGGTGTTGATGACTGTTGCTTTGTAATATAATTTGAGGTCTGGGAATGCTATTCCCATTTTGTTCTACTTCTTTTTCATTGTTTCCATTGATATTCTAGATATTTTGTTTTTCCTAATGGATTTTCTTATTAGTTTATATATTTTTGTAAAGTATATCCTAGAAACAATTCATTTGGCATATCTCTAAAAGTGTAAGTTAGGGGGACAGCTGGGTGGCTCAGTGGATAGAGAGCCAGGCCTAGAGAAGAGAAGTCCTAGGTTTAAATCTGGTCTCAGACACTTCCTAGCTGTGTGATCCTGCTTAAGTCACTAAACTCCCATTGCAGTATTGGTTCTAAGACAGAAGGTAAAGGTTTAAAAAAAAAAGTATAAGTTAAACATGGCAAAATTGTCATTTTACTATATTGGCATAGCCTACCAATTAACACTTGATACTTCACCAGCTATTTAGTTTGCTCTTTATTTCTGTAAGGAATGCTTTGTGATTGATGCTATAAACATGGTTTGTGTGTTTTGGGAGGTAGATCCTCAGGGAATTTATGCATTTTTGTAATTTCAAATGAGATTTCCTTTTCTATTAGTACTTCTTGTGTTTTACTGTTATATAGAAATGCTGTTGATTTTTGAGGATTTTCTTTTGTAGAAAGAACATTGCTGAAGCAATTGTCAATATCTTTTCTGATTCCCTGGGGTTTTCCAAATAAACTATCATATATCAGAAAACGGGGAATGTTTTATCTCTTTATCCATCTCCATTCCTTTAATTCCCTTTTCTTGTCCTATTGCTATTACTAATTTTCCAGAAGTATATAAAATAAGAGTGGGGAGAGTGGGCATCATTATTTCACTCACATATTTATTGGAAAAGGTTCTAATATATTCTCAATGCATATGATGCTTGCTTTTGGTTTAATATAAATGCTTTTCATAACATTAAAAAGGTCCCTCTATATATATACTTTGTAGGGTTTTTAGCATTAAAAAGGGTATTACTTCGTCAAAGGCTTTTTCTGCAGCTATTGAGAAGATCATGTGGCTTTGGATGTTTTGTTTTTTTAATATGATTTATTATGTTGATATTTTTCCTAATATTGTCCATCCTTATATCCCTGGTATAAATTCCACTTGATCATAATGAATGATTTCCTAAATAAATTTCTGTGATCAGTTTAATAGGCTTTTGTTTAATTTTCTGTGATAATATTCATTAATAACATTGGCTTATAGTTTTCTTTCTGTTTTATTTTTCTCTAGTCTAGGCATTAGGATTATATTTGTCTTATAAAAGGATTCTAGTAGGATTTTTTTCTTTCTCAACTTTTGAGAACAATTTGTGAAGAACTAACTGTTCTTTAAGTTTGATCTAATTCTCCTTTGATTTATCAGGAAAAGGAGTTTTCTTTTTTCTTTAGTATTTCCTTTAGAGCAAGATTTGCATCCTTGTCTGAGATCAGATTAATAAGATATTTATCTGTTTTTCTGAAAGTTTGGCTATTTTATATATCTGAACATATTCCTCTATTACTTTTGTGTTTTCAGTTTTGTTAGGCTATAACTGTGGGCAATATTATCTGATTATTCTTTTTTAGTTATTCCAGTTTTGCTGTAATTTCACCATGCTCATTTACTATTTTATTGATTTGATTTGATTTCCTATTCTCTTATTTAAAAAAAAAAGAAACCCAACCAACCCTTACCTTCTGTCTTAGAATCGATGCTAAGGATCAGTTCTAATGCAGAAGAGTGGTAAGTACTAGGTAACTAAAGTTAAATGACTTGCCCAGGGTCACATGACTGGGAAGTATCTGAAGCCAGATTCAAACCCAGGTCCTCTTGATCCTGATTCTTCATCCACTGAGCCACCTAGCTGCACCTTTCTCTTTTATTTTTAATTGAATTAGCTAAAGGCTTATAATTTTGTTAACTTTTTCAAAGAACCAGTTTTTAGTTTTATTTATTATTTTTGTATTTTTTTTCCAATTTATCTATTTTTCCTTTAATTTTTAATTTTTATTTTTTAAACCCTTACCTTCTGTATTGGCTCCAAGGCAGAAGAGTGGTAAGGGCTAGGCAATGGGGGTTAAGTGACTTGCCCAGGGTCACACAGCTAGGAAGTGTCTGAGGCTAGATTTGAACCTAGGACTTCCCGTCTCTTGGCCTGGCTCTCAATCCACTGAGCCACCCAGCTGCTCTGCCCCCTACCCTTTAATTTTTAATATCTCTCTCTTTGTGCTTATTTTATATTTGTGTATTTGTTGACTTTCTCATTTAAAAAATTATTCAGTTCATTAATTAAAAAAAAATATTCAAGGGCAATTAGGTGGCTCAGAGAATTGAGAGCCAAGCCTAGAGATGGGAAATCCTGGTTTCAAATCTGACTTCAGACCCTTCCTAGCTGTGTGACTCTGGGCAAGTTATTTAACTCCCATTGCCTTGGCCTTACCACTCTCCTGCATTGGAACCAATACATAGTAATGATTCTAAGGTAGAAGGTAAGGGTTTAAAAAATTCAGTTCATTAATCCCCTCTTTTTCTGTTTTATTAAATTAAGATTTTTTAAGGATGTGATTCCCCCATGGAGACTATATTAACTGCATCCCAGAAATTTTGGTATGTTGATTTAATTATAATTTTTTACAAAGCTATTATTTGTTTTTATTGTTTATTTATTTAATATTATTACTTTGAAATAATATTAAATAAATACATTATTTTAAATTTCATTAGCTTTTTTTTAAATAGAACTTATTTCCAGGTACCTCGGCCCCTTCTTCCTTTTCCCCACACCATAGAAGACATCATCCAGTAAACAGATATGTACATATAGATTATGTCTTTTGTATTTCTATTTGTCAATTCATTTTCTGGAGGCAAACATTTACAAGTAATTCTTCAAATATTAAATTTGTATTTAATTATTTTAATTTATTATATTATATTATATTAATTTCATTATATTATATATATAATTATATATAATTTTTTCTTGGTTCTATTCATTTCACTCTTCATACTTCCTGGAGCTCTTTCTAGTGTTGTTTTTTTTAAATAATCTGCTCATTGTTTCTTATGGTGCAGTAATATTCCATCCCAACTATATACCATAATTTGCTCAGCCATTTCCCAATTTATGGGTATCACCTCAATTTCCATTTCTTTGCCACCACAAAAAGAGCTGCCATATTTTGGAACATAAGTGCTTTTTTCCTTTTCCCCTAATTTTGGGAAACAGACCCAGTAATAGTGTTTATATACTGCTTTATAACTCTCTAAGTGTAGTTCCAAATTATTCTCCAAAATGCTTGGATAAGTTCATAGTTCCACCAACTATGTATTAGTGTCCCCACTTTTCCACATCTGGTCCAACATTTTTCATTTTGCTTTTTTGTCATTTTAGCCAATCTGATGGGTGTGAGACAATACCTCAGAAATTGCATTTCCCTAATCAGTAGTGATTTAGAGCATTTTAAAATTTACCTATATATGGCTTTGATTTCTTTATCCACAAAGTGTTCATATCTTTTGCCCATTTATCAACTGCAGGATAAATTTGACAAAGTTCTCTATATATTTTAAATATAATATCTCTTTCTTATGGACCATATTTCCCCCAATTTTCTTTTTTCCTTCTAATCTTGACAACATTTGTTTTATTTGTACAACACCTTTTCAATTTAACACACTCAAAATCATATCACACTGCTCTTGTTGACTTATAGATTCCTCTTCTATCCATAATTCTGATACTTAATATGTTCCCTTTTCTTCTAATTTGCTTATGACATCTTTCATATCAGGATCTTGTATATATTTTGATCTTATCCTAGTGAATGGTATACGATATTGGTCTATGCCTACTTTCTGCCAAACTACCATACAGTTGTACCAGCAATTTTAACCAAATAGTGCATTCTTATCCCAGTACCCTGAATCTATACTTTTGTCAAATACAAGGCAATTATAATCTTTTAATAGTTTTGGTATATCTGTTCTGTTCCACTGATTTATCTTTATCTCTTCTTGCAGGATGTTGTTAGCAATATACAAAAATGCTGATGATTTATGTTTATTTTATATCTTGCTTCTTTACTAAAATTATTAATAATTTCAAATAACTTTTTAGTTGAATTTCTAGGATTTTCTACATATACCATACTAGTCTCTACAAAAAGAGATAGTTTTGTTACCATTCTGATTCCTTCAATTAATTTTTCTTTTCTTATTGCTATTGCCAGTGTTTCTAATACTATGTTGAAGAATATTGGTGATAATTGGCATCTTTCTTTCACTCCTGATCTTATTGGGAAAGTGTCTAGCTTATTCCCATTATAAATACTTGCTGATGGCTTTAGGTAGATGTTTCCTATAATTTTAAAAAAAAACCCTACTTCCATCTTAAAATCAGTATAATATTTGACTCTAAGGTAAAAGAGTAGTAAGGACTAGGCAATGGGTTTAAGTGACTTGCCCAGGGTCACTGTCAAGCTAGTTTTTATTAATTTCTACTTTTTATTTTTAAGTGGAAAAGGAGTAATAAGTTTTCTCACTAGGAGCCCCCTTGCTGTGCAGTTTGGCACTTGGTGACAGTTAGAAGGGTGTGGCTGAGTGTGGTTTGGAAGTTGCAGATCATTAGAAAAGGTTTTTTTTCTCTGGGTCCCCTGAAGAGAGGAGTGTATGTGGTTTCCTCTCTCTGGGACTGTGAGGAGACTGAGAAACAGATTTAAGGCCTAACCAGCCTTATTGATTATCGATTAACTTGAGTAGATAAGGTAGATAGATAGTGGTTATAGTATTAGATAGTGAGAATAGGAGAGTAGACGAGGGCTTTGGCCTAGCAGAGCATACTGCCCTCTGAGGTAGATAGATGTAGGGTTTTCTGGAGAAATTTAGTTAGGATTGGGATCTTGGGTATAGTTACAAACTATTATAAGATTACTTTCACTTTTCTCCTTCCTATTTCCTATCCATATTTCCTAATAATAAACCAAGTGTTTTGCATTTAATAAACTGCACACTGGCTTTGGATCAAGCTCCTGCCCCCCCAAAATTTAACCCTTCACATCTCACAGTTAGGATGTATCTGAGGTCAAATTTGAACCCAGAACCTCTGGTATGCAGGTCTAGCTCTGAATCCACTTAGCTATCCAGCTATTCTAGCTTCATTTCATTTTTAAGAAAAAATCCATTTATACCTATGCTTTCCAATGTTTCTTTTTTATAAATAGGAATGAGTGCTATATTTTATCAAAGGCCTTTTCTGCATCTATTGATGGAATCATGATTTTTCTTACTTTTGTTATTAACATAATCAATTATGTTGATAGTAGATAGATTATATTAAACCATTCCTGCATTCCTGGTATAAATCCTATTTGGCCATAATGTATAATATTTGTGATGTATTGTTGTAGTTTCTTAGCTAATATTTTATTTAGGATTTTTGCATCTATACACATTAATAAATTGGTCTATAATGTTCTTTGTTTTTGTTCTTTCTGGTTTAGGTCTCAGTACTATATTTGTTTCATAAAAAGTTTGGTAAAACTCTATCTTTATTTTTTATTTAAAATAATTTATTTAATAATGGAATTAGTTGGTCTTTAAATGTTTGATAGAATTCCCTTGTGAATTCATCTGGTCCTTATGTTTTTTATTTTAAAAGAAGTTCATTTATGGCTTGTTCAAATTATTTTTCTAAAATAGGTTTATTTAGATATTATATTTCTTCCTCAGTCTATAGTTTGTATTTTTTTAAAATATTCTTCCATTTTACTTACATTGTTAAATTTATTGGCATGAATTGGGCATTAAGATTTCAATGTTAAGCCTCCATTTGATTCTCTATCTTTTGTTTGTGGTCCCTGAACCAACCTCTATTTAATTGCCTTATTGTCTATAAAGATAATTAATGACTTCTGCCTTTTTAATATTTGTTCACAATATCTCTGTGCCCTAGTAAATGGTCAATTTTTGTAAAAGTCTTCAGCTCTAAATGCTCTGATATTATTTGATATAACATATAATGCTAGAAACTGGAATGTTAGAACATGGTGTATTAAGAATTACAAGGACAGGTCCTGGACCTGTGATTTCATTGGTATAGGAAACTTCTGGGTGAGAAAATGGAGCCAGTTAGCATCTTCTCTTGAAATTCTCTCTACCAAGGCAGGACGTAAGCATCTTTAGATTATTGTCTTAAAAGAGTTGCTTGGGGGCACTGAAAGGTTGTGACTAGCTCTGGGTCCCACGGCCAGCAAGAGTTAGGTAGGACTTGAATCCAGGTCTCCCTGACTCAGGGACAAGCTCTCTATTCTACGCGGCCACTCTCTCCGAAGGAATTAAAAAATAAGGATAGAGTTAGAGGAGTCTGCAAGCCAAGTCACGCCAAGGAACTTCAAATATCCCGAGTCGGAAGTTGGAATCCTAACTTCCTTCCTTGTAAGAAAGAGCCAATCTGGCTTCTAGGACAAGAGCCCGAAAACCAATGATCTCTGCGTCCTCCTAAGGCCCACCTCCCCCAACCCGAGCGGCGCCAACGCTGCGCCGGAAGTGTTAACGTCTACTCCCGAGGTCCCGCCCCGGTTCCGGAAGTGCTCCTCTGGGAAAGATGGCGGCTGTCTCCGTTTGTCAGGCTCCGGTCGGCGGTTTCTCTTTCGATAACTGCCGCAGGTGCGGAGTGGGATTGGGCCAGGGCTGCGGCTAGTGCGGTGGGGCGGGGCCGGAGGTGCCCGAGTGGTTTGCAAATGAAAGGCGGGCTGGGGCGGGAGATGAACGGAGAAGGGGTAGCGGGTGCGGCCCACGAGAGCTCGTGACTCAGGGATTCGGAACCCAGAGCTTGGGGCTCGCGGTGGCTGTGGACGACCCCTAAGGCCCTTTTGCTCTGCTTTCCATTCTTGTTAATTTCAGGGGCCTGGTGGGGGAATTTTTGTGCGTGAGAAAGGACACGTAGATTAAATACCCTCCTATGTACCAGGCACGGTTCTAAACGCTGGAGAAACAAAGGCGAACAAAAGCCCGCCCCTACTCTCAGAGAGCTTACGATCTGATGGAGGTGACCACATGCAAACAATTACGTACAAACATGCTTCTTGTTGTAAAGTCTTGTCTTTATTTGTGACCTCGTAGATCATACTGTCCATGGAGTTTTCTTGGCAAAAATACTGGAGTGGTCTGCCATTTCCCCCTACGACGGATTAAGGCAAATCAGTGAAGGGATTGGTCCAATGTCTCATAGCTAGTAAATGTCGGAGGGCAAATTTGAACTCTGGGCTTCCTACTAAGGCCAAGCACTTATTTACTGAGCCACCTATTTACCTCCTGACAAACATATTACATACAGGATAAAATGGGGATGAAAGATGGGAGGCACTAGAATTAAGGGGGATCGAGAGAGGCTTCCTATAGAAAATGAGATTTTAGTGGGCACTTGAAGTTGAAGAAAGCCAGTAGGCAGAGATGAGGGAGAGCATTCCAAGCATGGGGGACAGCTGGAGATATATATATTTAGAGAATTTTATGTATCTATATCTATAGTCTTGTTGGAGAGTACATAGGCTAGTTGTAAGATGTAAGTAGACTAGAAAGGTATTATAAAAGAATTTGAAAGCCAGAGGGCTTTCTATTTGAATGTGGAAGTTATAAGGAACCATTGGAGTTGATTGAGTGTGTGTGTGTGGGTGGGTGAGTGACACAGTCCGACCAGCTTTAGAAAGATCACTTTGATAGTTGAGTGAGGAAGGGCAGAAGTGGGAGAGACTGTGTCAGGCAGACCCACCAGGACTATTAATATTCAAATAGTCCAGGTATGACAAGATGAGAGCCAGCACCATCTTGATGGTAGTATCAAAGGAGAGCAGTTAGAAATGAATTTGTGAGCTGTTAAATACATAGACCTTGACAACAAATTCGATTTAGAGGAGGGAGTGTTGGTGGCAGTAACAGTAGAGAATGATACCTACATTTTGAGTCTGAGTGACTGGGAGAGTGATAGAATTCTTGGTGGTAATAGGGAAGTTAGGGGATAATTTGAAGACAAAGAAAATGAGTTCAGTTTAAGATGTGATTGGGTTGGATGTTTAGAAGCTTGTCTCAACATTTTCCCCTCAAAAAAATTAAACACTAGAGCAAAAATGGACCCTACAAGCTTTCTAGTACAACTCTTATTTTTTACTGATAGGGAAACTGAAGTCCAGTCACAAATAGTAAATATCAGAGATAGCATTTAAGCCCAGGAGACAGTGCTTTCTTCACTACTATAGTCCTTGTTCTCTATCCTGTCCTTTATCTTAGCATTTCCCTGCTCTCTTTTCCCCCTCATTTTTCCCTCTCTTCCCTCACTACTTCCCCTGCTGCCTCTGTTTTGCTTTTGCAGTTTTTTGCTCACGCCCTCTTTTTTGTTTCACTGATGATTTTTTTTTTATATTGCATTCATTTCCAGATGTCCTGTTCCCTAGCAGAAGTTCAAAAAGAAAAAATAGTTAAAAAACAAATGATGCACCCACCACTTCTACCTTATTTAACACTGCGGATTCCTCATTCTTCTCTTCTCCAGTGAAAGTGATCCCATTTTCTCAACTCTTTTGCTTGTTCAACATTCGATTTCCTTAAAAAATTGTTTTCCATTTATAGGATTGTAATTATGTATATTGTTTTTTAAATTCTACTTTTTTGCATCACATAAAATCTTCATATGTCTCTGAATTTTTCATGTTTCTTATTTCTTAATGACGTATTTAAAATTCTGTTTTGGGCTTTAACATACAGAAGAGGCATCTCCTATTTACCTTTGACTTCTAGAATCCTTTTCTCTTTCCTAACTTTGATCTCTTGCTTATTTTTCTGGGTTCATTTTACTTAGCTTCCCTTACTGCTAAGCTCCTTTAGGGCAAGGGCTATTTCTTTGAATTTTGAATCCTCACTGCAGAATATGGAAAACATTAATGTCTTTGATAAATATTTGATTAATCAATTTGAATCTTTTTCTTTTTATTCATACTCGTCTTTTTCTATTTTCCTCCCTTTCTTCTTTGCTAAGGTTACTTTTCCAGAAGTTCTGCCTCATCCTGTTCCTTAAGCAGAACAATGAGGTCCCTAGCCAGTTCATTTTTCTTTATGCAGAACAGAAGAAACTTTAGATCAATTCCATGGGGCACCTACTTGTCTCACCCTAGTGGGTTTTTAGACATAGCCCCCCAGTGGTTCAACTGTGAGAATCTGGAGAGCTAGACCAAACCAAAATATTGTATGTCACAGGCAAGATTTGACATAGTTTTATCTCTTAAGTGAATAATTAAGTAATTGTTATTCTGGTTCTGAATCCACTGATATATTATCTTACCTAAATCTACTTTTGGGAAGAAATCTTTTCTAACTGTGCTTCTACTTAGAGATATTTGTGAGGTATAGTATTTCAAGAGAGTGAAAATGGTATTGTGAATAAAAAAGAGCTGGCCTTGGGACCAAGAAGACCTATGCTTGATATATACTGGCTGTTTGACCCAGGGCAAGTCACTTGTTTTTTTGATGCCTGAGGCAACTCTTCAGTTGCAGAGAAGGTGCTGACCTTCATTGATTGAGGGAGTTTTCTCATCTTGGAGTTCCCTATATCAATGAAATCATCAGTCTAGTCCCTATGATATTTTTAAAAAAATCTAGCTGTATTTTCCACCTTGTTTAGGTAGTGTACTAGACCCATGATGGCACACCTATGGCATGCATGTCAGAGAGGGCATGTGCACTGTTGCCTCCCAGAGTTCATTACTAGAAAGCCAGAGGGACTCAGGGCCAAGTTGCTTCCCTCCCCCTCTCCATAGGCCTGAGGACATTTTTTTTTACATCACCGCACCTCTGTCCAGCAGTCCAATGGGAGCTCTTCTTCTCTCCCCTACCTGGGGTAAAGTGGCAGGGAGTGAGTACTTGGCCTCTGTTGGAGATGGAGTATAGCACTTGGTCTCTAAAGTGTTCGGCTTCACTGTCCTAGACCCTAGTGCAGGTCCTTATCCCTGTTCCACACCATCCCAATTTGGTTTTGCTAAAGTAATAATTTTAGAATTGGAACGTACCTAACAGATGATTTAATCTAATACCTCATTTTAGGCTTGAGGAAATGGAGGTGAAGTGATTTATATATTTCTAGCAAGTATGAGCATTGGGACTTAACCTTCTATGACTAGAAGACCATTTGCAGAAAAGAACTCTTTTCTGCTATACTACTCAGCATTCTAGTCTGATTTTTTTTAATCCTGTGCTCTTCCCACTCCAACAAACTGATGCCTCCTTTTTCCATTTTTTCTACCTTGTGCTACCTCCTCCTTTGAACTAATCCATACACAGAGAAAAGAGGGCATGGTTTAACCAGATTTTCCTTTTCAATTTCAGAAATGCTGTCATTGAAGCTGAGTTTGCAAAAAATGGCTATAAACTTCCAGCAGCTCGGAAAACAGGCACAACCATTGCTGGAGTAGTATACAAGGTACAGAAAGAAATCCTGAGAATGTCAAATTTTTGTTGATAAACGAATCTAAAATTGTAAGACTTTATGTTATAGAGACTGATTCTGGTGAACAAAGGGTGCTTTAGGGAGCTTAGCTGTATTTTAGCATTTTTCTATTTTCTTCAGTATTTATTGTGTACTTGGAAGGGATTCAGTGAATTCTTATTGAATTGAAACATTGTAATTGGAAGCATCTTGGAAAATCATTTGACCTAACTGATGTCTGAGTCACTTTTATGATCATAGGATTTTAGAGTGGGAGTAAACTTGGCAACTTCTGTAGTCCAACCTTTTCATTTTTAAAGAAGTGGAATCAAGCTCTAGAGCAGTGATTCCCAAAGTGGGTACTACCACCCCCTGATGGGAGCTGCAGCGATCCAGGGGAGCAGTGATGGCCACACTTTTTTTGTATTACTTTCTATTCTGAGTTCAATAAATAGTTTCATAATTTCCAGGGGGCACTAAGTAATATTTTTTTCTGGAAAGCGGGCGGTAGGCCAAAAAAGTTTGGGATCCACTGCTCTAGAGAGATGAGTGCCATTGTCTGTGTCATAGAGATGTCAGAACTTGGTTTTGAACCCAAGTCCTCTGCCTTGCTATT
Organism: Gracilinanus agilis; assembly: GCF_016433145.1. Taxonomy (NCBI): domain Eukaryota; kingdom Metazoa; phylum Chordata; class Mammalia; order Didelphimorphia; family Didelphidae; genus Gracilinanus; species Gracilinanus agilis. Next base: position 318,984,959 of record NC_058131.1, read on the forward strand.
CCATTGCTATTTTTATTGTAAGCCCTTGACATGAGTTTATTAAGAGTATAGCCTAATAGAATTTTTTTTTTAAGCATGACCATAGCTTTTTCACTGGGAAAGAATGCTAATTGCCAGTGATCTTTGTATCTTTAATCCATGATTCATTTTTTTTTAACCATTTTCTTAATGTGTGCATTGAATGTGTCCAGTGTGAATTTAAAATGTTTCTGTTTTCAATTTCTTACTAAGTTTATTATTCCTTTTATAGATGAATAAGTTGAGGTATATAGGTGAAAGTGATATTCACATGGTGAATTGGTAGTAATTGTTGGAGTTGTGATTCATACATAGGTCTTGACTCTCAATCCAGTATGTTTTCTGCTATGCCATACTAACTTAAGACATACATTTTGTGGGTATGTCTCTGTGTTTATTAAGTACTTCTGCCTTTTTTTGTAGGATGGCATAGTTCTTGGGGCAGATACAAGAGCAACAGAAGGAATGGTTGTTGCTGATAAGAACTGTTCAAAAATACATTTCATATCTCCAAATATCTAGTAAGTGTTAATTGTCCATATTTACAATTTTTAAAACTGATGTCTGTAATTTTAACTCTGGGTATAAAGATATTTTTGGATCATAAGATTTAAAACCAGAATAAATTTTAGAGATCATTTAGTTCTAATCTCCTTTATTTTATAAATGAGGAAGCTAAATTTAGCACACAGGTCATATTAAGCTAAAGTCTTTCAAGTCTAATGCTATTTCACTATATATTAATTGATTAAAATATAATACTTAAGCTGTGTTTTCTAGAGTTCCTTCCAGCTCTCAATCTGTGATCCATGATCTCATGAATTAGAATGTTTCAAAAGATACTATATTTTAAAGATTTCAAATCTAAAAGCATTAGTACTTAAAGGAACTTTGGAACATAAAATGTCAGAATTCTGATTTCTAGTCTGTGAATTAGTCCTAGACCCTTAGATCTATGTGCCATGGAGTTTCTGCAAGGAATTTTGGAATTCAAATATGGAACCTAGACCTAAAATTTTTCTCTGAAAACTGCAAAACAGTATTGGACATTTCTTATGGCCTCAGCATAATAAATAAGGAAATATGTTTTCTCTGGACATGTACATATTATTCTTTCAAAAGGATGTAAATTTTCTGGTTAATAAAATAATATTCACTTAAAGTGTTACTGAGTTCTTAGTAGCTTTTCTTCAGTCTGCAAATAATAATAGGACAGCTACTAGTAGCTTTTGGAGTCAGTGAAATATTTTGACATTTAAGAAGGTCCTTCATAATTGAAGAAGTGGGGAACTATTAGAACATACAATGTTAGAATAGGAAGGGATTTTAGAAGTAGAATGCAAGAAGAGAGAATGTAAAATGACAGCTAAATCTTAGAATAGAACATAGGATGTTTGCTTACAGGGATCCTAGAATTTGGAATATTCCAACTGAGATCATAAAATATTTTCTGGAAGGGACAATAAAAATTATCCAGAGATTGCTAAGCTTTTTCAGCAGTGAGCCACATGAGCAAAAACCCATGTATCCAGACTGAATTAATTTATTATGTTTACCTTCAATTTTAATTACTTCTAATAGATCTAAACTTGCTAATGTGATGTGTGGAGACATTTAATTATATAGGGAATAGTGAGTAGATGGTTAGACTATATCTGCTTATCTATCTTCTAGAAAATGAGATAAACTTTTTTTTGTTTTTTTTCAAAAAAGTATTTGGCAAGGGCAGCTAGGTGACTCAATTGATAGAGAGCCAGGCCTAAAGATGGAGGTCCTAGGTTCAAATCTGGCCCCAGACACTTCCTAGCTATGTGACCCTGGGCAAATCATTTAACCTCAGTTGCCTAGCTCTTTCTCTTCTTTTTCCTTGGTATTGATTCTAAGGTGGAAAGTAAGGATTTTTAGGGGAAAAGAAAGAAAAAGTATTTGGCAGATTGTACTTCAGGATCAAAGAAAGTACCTTTGGATTGCAGACTGTAAGTTGGAATCCTGGGATCTAGTCAGTTCTTGCTTTTACTTTTGAAAAACCTGATGCCTATAGAGATGAAAAGACTATATAGAACCAAAGCTTTATGAAAAGTTAATGGGGGAGCCAAAGTGAAAATCTTATCTCTTCTTTCCCAAGCTGGTACTTTTCTCATTTTATAGAGAGAATTTCAGTATTTTATGTTTTATTTAACAGTCTGGATTTCAAATCTAAGCAAGGTATAGATTAGATGAATTGAACTTAATGTCATAGCTTCACTTTTCTTTTTCTGACTTTTATGAAAGTTGCCTGAGAAATTTCCTAACTGAATGCTTAGATAACCAAGCCTTGACATTTCTAAATTGCTAATAATATTTTCCAGCTGCTGTGGTGCTGGGACTGCAGCAGACACTGACATGACAACTCAGTTGATCTCTTCCAACTTGGAACTCCATTCCCTTTCTACGGGACGTCTACCCAGAGTTGTTACAGCTAATCGAATGCTTAAACAGATGCTTTTTAGGTAACTTAATGATTTACTTATTTTCATTATAGTATCTCACTATTTACTAGGGTTTTAAAAAGTCATATATTTAAAAAATGGACCTTTTGCTTAGAAACATTCAGAGTTGTAAGAAACATTTGAAATCATCTGGTCAAAACTCCACGTTTTACAGGAATGCTGAGAAATTATGTCTTATCCAAGGTAATGTAGGTATTAAACAATAGAGCCAGAATTCTAGCCCTGGACTTGTAGCTTCAAGTCCAATTCTATTTCCATTAGATCCCATTGTCTCTTAGGATTATAGCTTTAGAGTTAGAAGGGATCTTGGCAGACCTCTAGTCCAAACCTCTCATTTTACAGTTGGGGAAGTTATCACGTACCCCAAAGCATACAGCCAGAGTAAGTTTTTTTTCTTTTAAATGATCAGTAAGCTTTTTTTTTTTCAGTTTTTAAAAATTAAATACATCATATCCATCATCACCAAAAACATTTAAATAAATAAATACATAAAAAGAGTTATGTGCAAAACCACAAACTTGGCATTGTTTGCAATTTATTTTAAAATATGCAAATTATATATGTGCTAATATAAACATGCTTTTGAGTTCCCTTTGGTTTTATTTTGATACTTTTTTCCTTTTGATTTTGTGGCTGTTATTTTTTTATTATATTCATAGAATGCATCATTCTCTTTTTATCTCTTCATATATTTCCCTTATTTTCCCAACATTTGTCATTTCTAATAACATCATACCATTCATTATATTGAAATATTAGTTTATTCAGCCATTTCTCCTAATCATTGCATTTGTTATTTCCAGTTATTTTGTGTTTACAAACAAAGCTTCCATGAATATTTTTATACACAGCTTTTTACTCTTTCAATCAATGATTCCCAAAGTGGGCGCTATTGCCTCCTGGTGGGTGCTGCAGCGATCCATGGGAGCAGTGATGGCCACACTTTTTTTGTATTACATTCTATTCTGAGTTCAATAAAGAGTTTCATAATTTCCAGAGGGCGCTAAGTAATATTTTTTCTGGAAAGGGGGTGGTAGGCCAAAAAAATTTGGGAACCACTGCTTTCAAGAATGCCCTTAGGGCCAAATCCTAGTAATGGAACCCCTGGGTCAATAAGCATGAACAACTTTTCAGTTCTTAATATATATTTCCATTTTGTTTTCTAAAAAAATAAAAAATTCACAGCTGCTTGAGCAATGCAGATTATTAATGAGATCATAACCAGTAGGTTTTTTTAGTCATCTTTTATGAAATTCATTTAATAAATGCAGAGTATGACTTGCCTAAGTTTTTGTCTAAAGTGATACAACCAGAACTAGAATCTAGGTCTTTTGGTGACCACCAATGCTCTTTCTATGGTACCATGCTCCCTTATTTGTCATTTAATGGGCTGGAGTACTTGAAATTCAGCAATAAAAAGTAAGAGTTGACTATTTTGGTAATACATTTGATTCTGTGAGTTGTTTTGCTTATTCATTTCTATTAATGTTAAGTACCTCTTGTGTACAGAACACTCTAATAGTAGGCACTTATGGAAATACACAGTCTAGTTAAGGCATGATTCCTGTCCCTCTGAAGCGTTCAGTCTGATCCATAGATAACTATACTACAGAATAACACATTATAAATATATTAGAGTTGTAAGAATTTAAATTGTAAGTTTTTATGCTCATATGAGAATTCTAAAGTAATATTGTGGTCACGTATTTTAAAAAATTAACCTTTAAGTAACAAGTCTGTTACATGCTCTTAACAATTTAGTTTAATAGAGATATAGTAAAAGAGAGAAATGTAGGAGGGAAGTAGAAAGTATTGTTTAGTTAGATGCCCTGTAATTTTTTTCTGAAGAAGTCCAGTTCACCACCTGGCAAAGGCTCTTAAGTCCTGATCTCCACGTGGAGTCATGGTAGTCTCTTAAGCCAGGAATCCTGGTGGTATCTTCAGCAAGGGTTCCATCAGTGCAGCCTCCTCCAATAAAGGAAGGCCTCTCCAGAACCAATCTCTCCAGAAGCCAAGGAAGAAAGGCCAGCTACTCACCCAGCAAACCAATGCAAGATCCAGGGAAAGAGTTTCCTCCTTCAGTCCAGCTCACCAATGCAGAATGTCCAAAGATGAACTCCAAAGAAGTTCAAAGGAGAAGACTCTTGGACAACAAGTTCAGGACTTTTTATATAGTCTTTTTCCCACATCACTTCCTATTCCTTGCCCACTTTATGAGAACCAATCACATTCTTTCAATTTGCCTAGCACTGCCCAGGGAGGGTGGCAGTAGTCTTTGGAGCAGTGAGCTTACTCTAGTAAAGTGACTTGTGTGTTAAGTAGGGGTGCTTTGAGTTCTTGGTTGGTTTAGCTAAAAATAGGCAAGGGAGGAAGAGTTGATCCTCTCTTCACAGAGTATATAATAATACATTTTAAGTATAAAATGTTATGTTTAATTGGGGGCAGGGCAAACAAGTCTTTAAGCACCTACTATATATAATTCCCAATGGGAGATATTTCTAGGAAATTCCGAAAACATGGTTTTAACCCTAGAAGAGCTTAGTCTATTTTGTAAGCTTCATTTCTTATTGTGAACCAGAAACCTAAAATAGTATGATGACTGAGTTGGCTCTGATAGGTTTTTTGTTTTTGATCTTTCTTTATTCCATTGAAATATGCGCATTACTGGTGATCTCTTTGATTTATATCCACTTTCTTTTCCTAAGTGGGTTGTTCAGCTTGAAAGTTTGCAACTTCAGTGGAATCATGGGATTATAGAGTTGGCATGTTCTTTAGAATATAAAATTTTAGAGATGGAAGATACCTCAAAATAAAGAATGTTGTTATAACTGGAATATGTTGTAGAGATGATTTAGTTCAAGGGTTCTTCACTGTTTTTATGTTATGGAATTCTTTAGCAGTCCACTGGAGCCTATGAATCCTTTTCAGATTCATGTTTTTAAATGTATTTTAAAAACCCATAACATTACAAAAGAAGCCAATTATATTGAAATACAGTTATCAAAATAGAAAAAAAAAGTTCACAGACCCTCAGTTAAGAATCTTATCAGAACCTCCTCTACCCTCTCAATTTTATATATGGGAAATCTGAAGCCTTTTGATTTTCTCAGAGTCACATAGTGAATTAATAGCTGTTGCCCAGTTCCATGCCTTTTTGCTATAATATATTGCTCTATTTGGCAGTTCATGAATGTAGAATATATTAAGTTCATGAATGGAAAATATGTAGTTCATTGTTGTTCCTAGGAAAGCATTGTGGAAAGACTGCTAGATTCCGAGTTAAGAAAACCTAGGTTTGAATCCTTGCAGTGCCTAGTAACATGAATGAACATAGACAAGACACTTAACCTCTGAGTTTCAGCTTCCTCATTTGTGCAGTAGGGCTTATGATACTTTGTAGTACTTTCCTCATAGCATGGTTTGGGAGACTCAAAAGAGATATTATGTATAAAGTGCTTCACAGGCCTTAAAGTCCTGTGTAATTGCCATCTATGATTATGATAGTTACTACCTAGTTATACCTAGATATTTTATTGCTAAGTAATATCTCTGTTTCTCCCCTCACTTAGAATCTTCTATCCAGGTTTAGTTTAGGTGCCACCTTCTCCATGAAGCCTCCCCTCATTCACGGGTGTTCTTTCTTCCTACAGATTGACTTATATTCAATTATCATCCACATACTCTGTCACCAGTAAGAAAAAAGTTCCTTGAGGGTAGGCATTGCCTCATTTTTGTCTTCATTTTCATTAGCAGTGCTTAGAATAATGCCTTGCTCAAAATAAATGCTTAACAAGGTTTGTTTTTAATTGAGTAGAATTGAACTGTATGGGTACAGCTAATGAATTGTTAAGCATTCAGTAAGTGCTTGTTCTATGCCTGGTGATATGCTCTCTGGATAAAACAGCCCTTGTTCTCAAGGAATTATATTTTACTGTGGGTAATACAATATATTCATAGAAAAATAAATAATATATAAAACCTATCCAAAATGATTTGTGGAATCAGGAAAGTTTTCTTTTTTAAAAGAGGTTGCAGGGCAGCTGGGTAGCTCAGTGGAGTGAGAGTCAGGCCTAGAGACAGAAGGTCCTAGGTTCAAACCCGGCCTCAGCCACTTCCCAGCTGTGTGACCCTGGGCAAGTCACTTGACCCCCATTGCCCACCCTTACCAATCTTCCACCTATGAGACAATACACCGAAGTACAAGGGTTAAAAAAAAAAAAAAAAAAAAAAAAAAGAGGTTGCACTTGAGCTGAACCTTTAAGGTAGTTGTTCTAAATGGGGAACTGAAAAGGGCAGTTGAGGAAAACCAACATGGGAAGTCTTGTTTCTCTTGGGCCCAATAGTATTTTATACTTATATTATGATGTACTCTAATATACTTATAATGTATTGTGTATATTTTATTATGGAATATCACATATGGGGAACTATAACTGGAGAATAGAGTATAAGGAGGAATAATGTGTTATAAATAGCTTGAAAAGATATGCTGAAGCCATATTATAAAGGACTTTAAATGCTGGAGGAATCAGTATTTAGGTAGTCAGTGGACTGCTGTTTATTCCGTAATGAGTTGAAGGAACTGAGGACATTTAGAGAAAAATGAGAAATCTGATACTTTTTTAAATTTGGAAACAAGACTTATTCTGCTCCCATAAACTGCAGAATAGAAATAGTGAATAAATTTTTTTGAGAGAATATTTGATTCATTGTAAGGAAAATCTTCCCAACTTTTAGAGCTGTCCAAAATTGGAATGGGCTAGCATTACTGAGATCCTCTTATTGGAAGGTTTCAATGGATGAACATTTGTTGGAGTCAGAGGAAATTTTTTTCAGTTATAGATTAACTTTGAAGTTTTTTTAAGCTCAAAAATACATTGCTTATTTGAATGAGTGAAAGATTAAAAATGTCAAAATTTGCAAAATAAGTTGATGGAAATCGAAGGTGGGGATTTGCCCATTTTTATTCTAAAACTCAGGACTGTAGGAGCTCCCTCTGCTGGTATATTAAAGATATCACAAAATTTAGACATACCCTTCAGAAGAAGGGAGCTAATCTTCCACAAATAGTTTTCCAAGTGGGAATTTTAAACCCCAAAACCCAACTCAAAATCCAGTGCTCTCTCCATGATACTAGAATAATCCTAGAGCAGTGATAGAGAACCTTTTAGAGACTGAGTGCCCAAACTCCAACCCTCAGCTGCATGTGAAGCTTCCCTCCTTAACCCAGACAGGGGAGGGACAAAGTGCTCCCATTGGACTGCTGGTCATAGGGGCAGGTGAAGTGAGAAATGTCCTCAGGTATGTTTGGAGAGGGGGAGGGGAGCAGCTCCCTCTGGCATGTGTGCCACAGGTTCACCAACACTGTCTTAGAGCATTACATCTGGAAGGGAACTATGGAATCCATTTAGTCAAATTTCCTTTTTTAGTTAAGAAAACTTAGGTTCCAATCATTGGGTGAAATGATTTGCTCAAGATCACATAGTATTAGAAGAACCAGAACTAAACCTCCTGTTCCTAATCTCCTAATTCGATGTTTTACATAATCTGAGACAATTTAGAATATTATCAAATGTGTAACTATATAGAGAGAGTTTTGTAAACCTTAAAGAACTATGTAAAAGTCACTTAAATGCTAGATATTATTTAAAATTATTAAGTTTTAACTTGGAAGTGGAAAAAAGTACAATTGCTTTTCCTCATGATCTCTTTGTGTTGTTATTATTTTTTAAAACTCTTAGCTTCTGACTTAGAATCAGTACCAACTCTTGATTCTAAGGCAGAAAAGTGTTAAGGGCTAGGCATTTGGGGTTAACTGACTTACTCAGGATCACACAGGTAGGAAGGCCGCATTTGAATCCAGGACTTCTGTCTCCAGACTAGCTCTTTACTGTCTAGCTACCCCAATTCATATTATTTAAAAAAAAAAAACAATCATATTGCCTTATATTTGTATATTGTATTACAATTTAGAAAGCCTCTTGGAAGTAGAAGTGTCCCAAGGTTCTTAAAAACTAAGTCAGTAGAATATAGGCTTAGTTAAGTTACCATTTTAGAAAGACTTCTATTATTTAAGCAACAGCTTAGTTAAGAGTAGACAGACTTGTCTTAAATAGGTTATTTGCTCTGTGATGTAACTGTATAGGCATGGCAACTAGTGAAACAAAGAAAAATAGAGAATAGTCTTTTACCATTTTTCGCCATTTTCCTGTTTTCACCATTTCATTTTCACTTTTTCTCCCATTCTGTTTTCACTGTGACTCTAGTATAGTGATAGAAAAAAGGCTAGAGTAAGAATTTTTTATGACTTTATAAGCATTAATTTTAGCTTAGGTACTCTAAACATAAGATCTTTATCCAATGGATAAATTTGGATCCAATGTCAAAATTTGGACATTAGAAATTAATCACATCAGTATTGACATTTCTCTCATAATAAACAATAGAGAAAGAAGGGAATTGCAGTTAAAATGAAAGGGTAGTGTCCAGATTCCTTATTGGGAGGTAAAGGAATTGATTTCTTCATGTCCCTACAGGTAACAGGAAACATTTATTTTTCTAAAAAATAATTATATATTAATTACTGTGAACCAAAACAAATATACAAAACAAAAAATAAAAACTTGTGAAACTTACTATTTAAAATAGAAAACAATAAATTAAAAAACAAACCAAAATGCTTTTGTTCTCTTATCTCCTAGATCTGTTTGAAGTTCTACTACTTTTGGCCTTGTTCCTTCTTCTCCCAGCATAATTGTAGTCAACATATATGTAGTTTTATTTCTGCGGAGTGTACATTTATCCTTACATATATAGGTCTTTCCATATGCCTGATATCCATCCTTCATTATTTTTATATCAGACATTATCTTATTATATAATTCAGCAATTCTTGATTTTTTTGATATAGTTTGCTTTTCCATTTTTTGCTATTACAGATAGAATAGCTATGAATATTTTTGTGCACATAGGTTTTTTTCCTTTTTGCATTTCGAGATAAAGGTAAACAGAATTACAGAGGTGGAAGATATGTTTTATACTTTTATTACATATTGCTATATTGCTCTCTAAAATGTTCCCCCAGTTGACAGTCCCACCAACAAAATATTAAGAGTACCCACTTCTCCACAGAACTATTGATTTTGGATTTTATATGTATATTTTTGCTACTTTTGTCATCCAAATGGGAGTTAAGTAGTATCTTGATTTGCATTTCTATGACAATTAGAGAAACAGTTGGTCATTTCATCTTACAGTACTCATTATGAGCATAAACAAAGACTGCCATAAAAATAACTGCAACTTAAGTGATTATTATCCAACATCTTTTTTAAAAAGTAATTTAAAAATGTTTTTGTTACTCTGAACTTGACAAACAAACATCTACAGATATAAATATTTTCATATGTAAAGAACAGGTAAAGAGTTATACATGAAGCTGGGACAATACTTATGTATATTTGGTTTATTTAAATATATATGATAAATTTGGCATATTAGTTCTAAAGCTCATATGTATATTTCCTACTGAAACTCCTGTTTCCTACAGTTTTTTTTTTAACCCTTAACTTCTGTGTATTAGTTCCTTGGTGGAAGAGTGGTAAGGGTAGGCAATGGGGGTCAAGTGACTTGCCCAAGGTCACACAGCTGGGAAGTGTCTGAGGCCAGATTTGAATGTTTCCTAAAGTTTTAAAACCCTTACCTTCTATTTTAGAATTGATACTAAGTATTGGTTCCAAGGCAGAAAAGCAGTAAGGGCAAGGCAATTGAGGTTAAGTGAATCGCTCAGGATCACATAGCCAGGAATTGTCTGAGATCAAATTTGAATTCAGAACCCCCATCCCTAGCCCTGGCTTATTTATCCACTGAGCCACCTAGCTGCCCTTTGTTCAGTTTTTAAAAGGACTTCATTAATGTTCTTATTCTTTTTTTTCTGCCTCATTTTCCTAATTCTCCTTAATCTGTTTTCACCAGTTTTCCCCTTCTCAGCAAAACATACCTCTTTCTTGTAATCCTTAAGGAGAGTGAAGATAAAAAAAAATCCACATTTTGGGTTATATCTGAAAATATATGTCTCATTCTTTATCTCTATCACTTTTTTGTCAAGAGATGAGAAGCAACTTCTTCAAATCTCAGGTATCACTATATCAGACAGTTCTGAAGTCTTTCAGTTTTTCTTGACAGTGCTATTGTCACTGTATATGTGAAGTAACTGTTTGCACAGTAGATAAGAGTGATGGCCTAGAGTCCAGAAGGTACTAGTTCAAATGTAAATTCAGATAACTTACTGTATGTGTGACTCAGCAAGTCATTTAATTTCTGTTTGCCTCAAGTTCCTCCTCAGCTATAAAGTGGGGATAATAATAGTACCACTCTCCCAGAGTTGTGAGACTTAGACAAGATAATATTTATAAAGCATTTAACATAGTTTGGAACGTAGCAAGTGCTATATAAATGCCATAATTACTATTATTGTCCAACTGGATCTGCTCACTTCAGTCTTTCTTAGTTCATAACAGATTCTCCAAAGTTTTTTTTATCTGTTCCTTCAGTCATTTCTTATGGATATGCTCTCATCTATCTTAGAGAAATTCTATGAGGAATTTGATAAGATCTTACAGATGGGCAGCTGGTTAGCTCAGTGGATTGAGAGCCAGGCCTAGAAACGGGAGGTCCTAGGTTCAAATCCGGCCTCAGACACTTCCTAGCTGTGTGACCCTGGGCAAGTCACTTGACCCCCATTGCCTACCCTTACCACTCTTCCACCTATAAGTCAATACACAGAAGTTAAGGGTTTAAAACTTAAAAAAAAAAAAAAAAGATCTTACAGACAGGGTCATTGTGTCTTTGGATTCTTGGTAATAGTGTGAGAGTGAGTAGTGGGGGAAAAGGTTAAGATTGTGTGGTAAAACATGGCTCAGACTTGAAATCAACAGAGGCTAAAACTACATGCATTGCTCACAACCCTCCATGCCATATGTCATCAATACTTTAGGAAGAAAAAAAGTGATATGAGAAACATCAGAATTTTTTTCAGCAAGCCATGAATTCGTAAGAACAAAGGTAAAAATCACCATCAAAATAGAAGGGGTATATATGAGAAGAGATTGTAAAAATTTAAAACAGCTTTTACATGACTGATTCATATATGCCTTTTAATGCAGAAAAGTTGGAAATTCAAAAAAGGGAAAGATGTTGATCCTCATTATTGCCATTTCCTGCAGAAGTTTAATATTTAAAATGCTTGCCAGTGAAAAAATCAAAAGAGCCTGGAAAATGTCTTAGTCAACAAATACTTGCTATAAAAGGTAATTTCAGTTTGAAATACAAACTCATTTATTAAATAGTTCAGTAGCATGATGGAAGGTTATGGGCCAGTATTGCTCTGTAAAACAGTAAAAACCAATAGAAGTAAAAATTAATTAATAAAAGCGAAAACTTGGTGTGAATAATCCAAATCATGCTCAAAGCATTGAACCTGGAAGGAAGGAAAATACATAAAATGGAACAAATATATTAGCATTTCCTTTGATGACCTATTTTTATGTTCAGTGATAGAAACCACCATAGTTGGATCTTAGTGTAAAAAAGTATATAAATAAGGAACAGTGGCATTTAGGAAAACAATGTTTAAAAGTGGCTGGAACATATCATATAAAAATTGAAGGAAATTCATGTTAGAAGTGAAATAGCCTTAAAAGAATTGAGTCATATGATATCTGAAGGAAGAAAGTTAAAAAAAGAAAAAGAAAATGTAGACTTTAGTGATGCCTCTCAAAAAAAGTAATGTATTTATCAAATGGGAAAAGAGTTATGGAGGTAGTAAATATTCCTGATTGCTGTCTTCACAGTCAGACCATTGACTTGTTAGAGTTCAGATCAGAATTAATAACTAAAGGAAAAAATAGTGATAAGGGAGAGTTTCATTGTGCAGTTAATGGGACAGCAAAGTGAATAGAGTGCTGGGCATGGAGATAGGAAGAATTATTTTCCTGAGTTCAAATCTGGCCCCAGATGCTCATTGTGTGACCCTGAGCAAGTCACTTAAACCCAGTTTGCCTTAGTTTCCTCATCTGTAAGATGAGCTAGAGAGGGAAATGGCAAACCACTTCATTATCTTTTCCAAGAAAAACTCAGATAGGGTCACAGAGAGGCAGACATGACAGAAAGAACGGAATGAAAACAATATTTAAATAAGCTTCTAAATATTAAAAATTGGAAATGGACAGTAGAAATATTTGCCCTATCTATATTAATTTCATCTAGTAGTTAAGCAAATATAAATTAATTGCTACAACAAGGAGACCAAAAGAACCCAGAAAGTGCTAGTCAGCCAATATTTGCCTTGCTTGCCAAATGTAGAGAAGGCTGCCAAAAACAACACTGAAGTAGAATATAAACTTTTATGTAAAATTATAAAGAAGAATAATAGACAATTTGAATGGTGTTATCTTTGTAAAACTGAGAGAAGCAGTTGGGAAGAAGGAAGACAAGAAACCCAGCAAAGCAAAATCATCCCAGAGACATTAAGGATAAAATAAAGAGAATTACAAACAAGAAAAATGGGAGACGCAGCTAGGTGGCACAGTGTATAGTCAGGCCTGGAGAAGGTATACTTCCTAGCCATATGACTCTGGGGAAGTCATTTAATCCTTATTGCCTAGCTTTTACAAACCCTCTTCTGCCTTGGGACTGATATATAGTATTGATTCTAAGACAGAAAGTTAGGATTTAAAAAGAAAGAAAAATGAGGAAAATTTGCAAAAATTATTACAACAAACTATTCTTCATCGAGGTAGAACTGGAGTGGAGTCAGGATGGTGGAATAAAGGCAAGGATACACTTGAGTCCTCCTAAATTCATTTCCAAAAAGTTTTTATTTTATTTATTTATTTTAATTTTAAGCCCTTAACTTCTGTGTATTGACTTATAGGTGGAAGATTGGTAAGGGTAGGCAAAGGGGGTCAAGTGACTTGCCCAGGGTCACACAGCTGGGAAGTGTCTGAGGCCAGATTTGAACCTAGGACCTCCCGTCTATAGGCCTGGCTCTCAATCCACTGAGCTACCCAGCTGCCCCCCAAAAAGTTTTAATATAATGCCTCAGAACAAATTCTGCAGCAGCAGAATCAACAAAAAGACAGAGTGAAACAATTTTACCCTCCAAGATAATGTGGAAGGTTAGCAAGAAAGATCTGTCCCACTGAAGTGAGAGTGGAGCACAGTATTATGTACAGGTTATGACTATGCCTGGCAAGCCAGCAGGTGTCCTTGGGGACAACTGAATCAGTGGCAGCAGCAATTTCTTGCTCTCAGCTCACAGACAGTAAGGAGGTTGAACAATTGGTAGGAAGGAGATTATAAGAAACATGTTGCTGGCATTGGGAGCTGGACTCTATTGCATTGCCCATGTAAGGTTTAGGGTTTGTAGTCCCTGGGCAAGAAGGATCAATAACAGGAGTGACACTCTATTGCCAAAGTTCCAGGGTGGAAAAGAGTGTGGTGGCTTACAGAGCAGAGAACAGGCCAGGTAAGCAGTGATCACCCCTGTCCTTATATTATACTATCTTAGAAGAACTGATTGCTTGCAGACCCCCAGAGTGAGCTCTGAAAGTAGGTGCATGAAAAACTTGAAATCTGGAACAGAGCAGAGCCTAATATAAAGTTAAAAATCAAGAAATAAACTGGAAAAATGAGCAAAGAACTAAACAAGAACTTGACCATAGAAAGTGACTGGCAAGAGAGAAGATCAAAACCAAAGACAGAGGGGGAAAAAAAATCAAAGCAGCCATGTGTAACAAAACCTTAAAGAAAAATAAGAATTAATCTCAGGCCCTGAAGGAGCTCAAAAAGGATTTTAAAAATCAAATAAGAGGTAGGGGAAAATAGGGAAAAGAAGTGATATTTATGCAAGGAAATAATGAAAAAAAGAGTCAAGAGCTTGGAAAAGGAGGCACAAAAAATTGTAATGAAAACAACATCTTAAAAAAAAAGATCAAATGGTTAAAGAGGCACAAAAATCCGCTAAAGTGAAGAATTACTTAAAAAGCAGAATTGACCACATGGAAAAGGAGATAGCAAAAAAGCTGAAAAAAATTCTTAAAAAATAGAATTAGAGAAGTGGAAGTTAATGAGGCATCAAAAAATAATAAAAAAAGAATGGGAAAAAAATAGAAGGAAATGTGAAATATCTCATTGGATAAATAACTGAAAAATAGATCAAGGCGTGATACTTTAAGAATTATTGGACTATCTGAAAACAATGATCAAAAAAGAACTTGGATACCTTGTTACAAGAAATTGTCAAGTTCATTTTAGATTATTACAATAGGAATGACCCTAATCAAAGACTTGATAACATACCAGGCAAGGCATGATACATGGATATTTATTTTTACCAAAAGTTATGCCATTGTGGTGAAGGATATCCAGATAGTAGAGTTCAAATCAAGAAGAAATTCCTTCTCAGTGCTCCCATTTACAGATGACATTATGTTGATTGAAAGCCCCTAGTTGCTAAGCCTTCTGGAAGATATCAATAATCACACAAAGGAACTTCACAGGCATAGACTATATTATATAGGGAAGCCCTCTAGTATGTAGAGTGAAACCTCTCTGTTATACTTATGAATAAAAAAAATGGACCAAAAAAACCCCAAAACATTGAATGAGAAGACATGGAGGGATTGTGATTTTTAATAGAGAAAACTTTTATATTGAAGAATTCACAAATCCATTAAAACGAAGCATGGCATTTATGTATCATGTTATAATTTATAAACATTTACATCATTTTACATAGCACTGAGCAAGACAGGGCACACTATCAGTCCTCCAAGGGACAGAGGAAGGGGACTTGTATGGTTATTCATTTCCTAAACATCCAGGCATATGATTGCTTATACCAAGGTTTGGCTAATTCTCTTTCTTTTTACCCTGAAATTGGTTTTG
This sequence comes from Gracilinanus agilis, assembly GCF_016433145.1. NCBI lineage: Eukaryota > Metazoa > Chordata > Mammalia > Didelphimorphia > Didelphidae > Gracilinanus > Gracilinanus agilis. The sequence goes on from NC_058131.1 coordinate 319,000,414, forward strand.
TGTATTATTGTGAGAGTTAGTGGGGAAATTAGAGTTTATCTCTTTCAGGGACTCTGGTGGTTTACTTTGTTCTTTCAACAATGCCTACTATTTGTGAGGCTCTGTGGTAAGCCCTTGTGTTTTGGCAGCATGGTTGAAGAGGAGATGCACCCATGGCATAAAGGAAAAGAGCTTTGGGCTGGTAGTTAGGAGATGTTGGTTTAATTCCTCACTTTGTCATTAGTGTAACCCATTTTCTTCTCTAGGCCTCATTTCCTGTCAAATGAACCACTCATTGGTGGTTTTGTGGAAAGCAGTTTGTGAATACAAAGTTTTAACATTGTTCAGATGTGAGTGACTTCTTTCAGGATACACTTTGAAAATGCTTCCAGGAATTTGGGCTCAATTCTTGTGATGTAGTGAGAATCTTACTTTTAAGGAGCCAGGTAAAAGGCAGGGAACAATTTTGCCATATTTATGTTTTAAACAAATTAGTGAATAGTAATATCTTCCCTCTTAATTATTTCCCATTTTTCCTTTATATAGTTTGCTTTTTATATAATTATGTTGTTTCCATTCTACTGTAAGCTCCTTGAGAGCAGAGACTACCTTTTTCTCTCTTTGTTTCCCCAGCAATTAACACAGTTTCTGGCACAAAGGAGGAACTTAATAAATGTTTGTTGATTGATTGATTGATTGAGATCACTTTGCTAGCTAACAGTAGGCTTCAGCTTACTATTTAGAGCTTAAAAGATAATTTTAGTGACAAAGACTAGCTGTTCTCCAAACAAAGCAAGTAACTTAAAAAACCAAACTATCAAAGTATAAAGAAAAGCAGACATATAATTCAGCATCTCTGTACTTAAAACATTGTTGTTAAAGTGATGCTTTTTTGCTTCATTTTTTTTCCTAATGCACATTCTGTCTACTAGGTATCAAGGTTACATTGGTGCAGCCTTGGTCTTAGGAGGAGTTGATGTTACTGGACCTCACCTCTACAGCATCTATCCTCATGGATCAACTGATAAATTGCCTTATGTCACCATGGGTGAGTTGAACTTCTCCCAGATATTTTAGAATGATATTATCTTCCTTTTTGACCTTTGAAATAGCTATTCAAGAAAGAACATCTATCTTCTTTCACAACCATCTCACATTTCTTGACTTGTATTTTGGCTGCTACCCAAAAAATGCATTTAAACAATCATACTTTGAAATCAAAACCTAGTTGGTTAGTGCTGACAGAAACTTTTGGTTGTAGGCTTTTGGGACATAGAATATTATCTTTAGAAGAGACTTTGTACCAGTGATTCCCAAAGTGGGCGCCACCGACCCCTGGTGGGTGCTGCAGCGATCCAGGGGAGCAGTGATGGCCACAGGTGCATTTGGGGGTGGTGAATAATCGTAAGGGGGAGGTGATAGTATGTGACAGGGGGCGCTAAGTAATATTATTTCTAGAAAGAGGGCAGTAGGCCAAAAAAGTTTGGGAACCCCTGCTTTAGACTAAAGGATGGTGAATGATATAATTTTTGAGCTAGGAAAGACCTTAGAAGTTATCTAGACCAATACCATTCTGAATTGGAAATCCCATCAACAATATCCAGGATCTGCCTACCACTTGAAAATGTCTACTGGTAAGGAATTTGCTACTTCCAAAAGTAGTCCATTTTAAAGGGAGTTTTCCTTAACTTAATTTAAAAGAATGAAGTTACAAGTAGTAAAATTTGCTTTTGTTCCTGAAATTCTGAAGAGAGAGAGAGAGAGAGAGAGAGAGAGAGAGAGAGTGTGTGTGTGTGTGTGTGTGTGTGTGTGTGTGTTTGTGTAGCTAGATCTTCAGTAAGCTCTACAAAACTGGATGTTTTCTGCATCTTAAAATTTTAGTAATTGCTATCTTGGCACTGAAGAACCTAGGAAACTACCACCTCAAGTCATTTGGAAATTGCCATTTAGAGACTCTGCAATCCCATTGTGTTATCTGCCCTCTTACAAGATTTTTATACAACAGATGTTCCCTCTTTGGTGGGGAGAATGATGTACCCCCTAGATACTGTACAGATGAATCTTTCTAATTATTTTTAAATGAAAGTGCTTTTAGTAAATTTAGAATTACACTCAAATCCATTCCCTTAAAATGTATTCTCTGTTGTCAGTCTCAGCCTTAAGTACCATTTCCTTCTTTTCTGATTCCTTTAAATTGAGTGGTAGTAGCGGGATAGAATTGATTTGAAAAAATTATTTTTACTCTGTATAAGGAAAACATAACAGTTTCCTTAGCTTTGGAGTAGTGCTTATTGGACTGATATTAATAATCACTCACAGTTAACTCAGTGTTTTATATTTTATAAAACATTTTTCTTACACAAGCTTTGTAAGATAATGCTATTATTAGCTTCATTTTACAAGTGTGCAAACTGAAATTTGGCAAGAGTAACGACAAGTCCCTTTTCTCTAGCTTTTTACAGTTACTGCTTTTCTCACAACAAGCTCATAATAGACGTGTAGTGTAGGTGTTATTATACCCATTTTATAGGTTGATGTTTAGAAAGATATAATTATTTTCCCCAAATCACTCAACTAATGAGAGTATTTTTTTATTATTATTTTTTAAAACTCTTACCTTCCATCTTGGAATCAGTACTGTGTTCTGATTCCAAGGCAGAAAAGTGCTAAGGGCTAGGCAGTGGGAGTTAGGTGACTTGCCCAGGGTCACACAACTGGGAAGTGTGAGGTCAAATTTGAACCTAGGACTTCCTGTCTCTAGGCCTGGCTCTCAATCCACTGAGCTACCCAGCCGCCCCCTACTAATGAGATTATTGAGCATTTAATCTTATATTTTATTGAAAAAAATCATAGTAATAAAATAAAGATTTGCTTTCATGGCTCACACGTACCCATAAAATATACTTGTGCTTTGTATTTCCCATCTACTTAGGAACTTTGAAAACAGTTCTTGCCTATAAATTCCATTGTGAGCATAGGGCTATACATAATTCAACATTTCCAGTTCTCAGACCACTTTAGTAGGTAAGATATGCCCCTATATATAGCTTCATGGTGGTTGTTGGTTTTTTTTTAAAGCAATAGATTCTATAGAAGAACGTTATACTCTCTCATTTCTCTCGTCTAGAATTTGTCTGAGTAAACCTTCTCACATATGATGCTATTTTGATTGATTTTTTTTCTTTCACATACTCTGACCAGTAGATGGTGATATTGATGTAGTATACTGTCTATTGATCTTTCTTTCTTTCTTTCTTTCTTT
>NC_058131.1:319003983-319014595 GCF_016433145.1 Gracilinanus agilis
ATCTAAAAGTGTATATATTTCTATGGACATGGGAAATGTATCAAAACTACATTTCCCGTGATCCAACATGGTCCAACTGGTTTCCGTTTCTGGGTTTTTGGGCTTGGGAAGGCCTACGTCTTGACCCAGGGAAGAGCTTAAATCTCCTGGGTTAGGAGGGAGTGCTCTCTTTGCCAGTAGGCTCTTGGCCAGCAGACTGGAGACAGTAATGGAGGCGGCAGTTTTGAATGCTTACAAGCGCATGGTCTAATGATTTTATCTATCAGCATGGCTTTAATTAAAATACTAATTTATATATTTAGCCCAGCCTTTATCATTTTTCATATTTATAATGTTAGGGTATCTTTTGCTCCGACCATTATTACTTTACTAACCTTTTGAAAAATAAAAAACATAAGAGAGACTACATTACTTAGGATATTGCTTTAAATGATCTGTTGATAAGATGCCTGGATGTTAATAAATGGTAATACATAGGTGTAAGAGTCTTATAAAAAATTAATAATGTTAATCATTATTTATAACCCTTTGAGATTATTCCTATTTTAGACATGAGGAAACTGAGGCTAATTGAAAGATAATGTATTAATAATGAAAGATTATTTATTCAAGACCACTGTACCAAACTGCTTACTATTGTATATTCAATGTTCTAAAGTCCCTTTCATCTTTAACATTGTATTCTATATTCTAATATTTTAGACTTTCAGTTTTAATAGCCTGTTATATAAGTTCTTTACAGCTTTAATATATTTTGTTTCAAAGTCTCTTTCAGCTTTGTCATTCTGGGTTCAAACATTTATCTTTTATGGTCCCATCCACTTTATACATTGTACAGTTCTATATTTTGTAACCTCAAACTACAGATTAAAAAACAAACAAACCCCTTATATCTTCAGTTTGGAATATTTTAAAGTAATTCGTGTGGAACATTGAAATTCACAGTAGAATTTGGGTCACTACCTATGTAGGATAAGTGTAAAAATAGGGTTTTAATGTAGATTTTTATAATTTACTCAAATTAGAACATTTTATTTACAAGAAACTAAAGTTAAACTTGTTAATTAAAATTTTGATAAATTTGACAGGAAGAGCCAGAAGCTACAAATTACCTGAAAGACAGAGGTGCCTACATTTTGTCTACTCATGGGGCTATACTGGCAAGTAGCCAGGAGCCTGAAGGCCACTCTTAATTTACATTGAATAGACTATTGCTATCTTGCTCATCTTCAATATGATGGTGTATTCCTTAGCAGAGCTGAGTTTTGAGTCTTGAGAACAGGAGCCTCTATAAGGGTGGCTCATAATGAGAAGGGACACTTGGGAGACTCTTAGGAGAACTGTGTGTTGGCTAAAGCTCCTTGCAGTAAACTTGTGTTTTAAAAGTGTCTTTTCCTGGCATAATGCTATATAACATGTCTGTGAAGTAAGTCTGTGGCCTGCTAAGGAAATACATTATGTTCCTGTGATTTTTTACTCTTTTTCTTCTTTGTTCCCCTATAATAAGTGGTTTTTATTAAAGAGTAATTTTGAAGTGGTTGATTGCTTTTCATAGTTAAAGATTGAGTAAGATATCCAAGCTTAACCACTAAAGGAAAGAGGTAGACAAAAGGGATAGTCTTACAATTATTTTATTAATTATATGATTCTTTTATCTTGTCAACTTACTCAACTTAGGTAGACCCAACTAGGATCAAGAAAAGCTTGGAAGCTGTTGCTAGACAATATCTTAGTAACCCTTTTTTCTTGTAGTTTTGCCCCCACTTCCCCACCAAAATGTTTGATTTTTCTATGTTATTCCCAGAGTGGAGTTACATGACCTAGACATTTATGGAAATAAGGCTAATGTAAAGCTTTAGAATACTTATCTAAAAATAAATATTATTCAGCTAAGGCCCCATTTAATCATAATTGCTTCTTTCTACTCTGGAACCCTTATGATGGGCAGCAAGGTTGCCAGATGATACCCATTCCTACTCTCTGTACTAGTTTAGGGTTTCCTAGCATCTCTTTCTGCTCTGATGTTTTGTGTCAACCCCCTTTTCATTCTTTCATGCATGAAATAAATGCTCCTTATGACTCCACTGCATGTGTTCCTGAACAGCTCTTACCCCAGTGTCCAAAGACCTTTCTGATTGTCTTCCTAAACTGTCCTGACCTAGAAAAATGACTCGTGACTTTTGACTTTCCTGACCAGAATTTGGTCTGGTGTGTTTTCTAGGCTATTGATGAGGTGTTCTAAGTGAGCTAGGTAAAAATGCTTCTTCTCACTCTGTAATCTTGACTCTGCCCTCCTAAAGAATAAATATTGATAATGCACTATTGGGAAAATTGAGGGGCAGTCTACAAGACATCTGTGTGAAGTCTTAACCATAGGCATACTAATGGATTATAGTTTCTTATTGGAGTATGTCTATAGTATACAGTTGAAATTTAAGACCATAGCAATTCTTAAGTAAACCATGAGAGATAGAATATCTTTGTGAGCAAAAAAATGTTAGAATTAAGTGGGTAATTTAAATTATTAGTTTTTAAAATATCCTTTTGTTTTCTGTTTTCAGTGTAGAGTTAATCCTCAAATTCTTTTATTGGCTAGAATCATTCAGATTTTTGTCGTAGTATGATGATTTGGTGGTGAGATTTGATATAGAAATCAGATTTTTTGATGTAACAATTATTTTCCATATGTTCATTTTCATCAGTTAAATTAAGTAAGATTTTTAACAAGCGAAATGTGATATTCTGGCTTTGGAGGAGTCAGTTACACAGATTCTGTACTTGTTGAAATTTCATAAATATAAATAAATCCTCCCCTTTTCAGTAAAATTCCTTGAAAAAGCTTTCTGCAATAAATATTTTTGCTTCCACTCCTCACTTTCTTCTAAATGTTCAGTAATGTAAATTTTAACCTCAGAGTTAACTGAAACTTTTCAAAGTTATAGCGATTTCTTAAATGACATGTTTAATGCTCACTTCATTTTTGTTCTTGACCTCTTTGCAGCATTTTGATACTTTGATTGATTATCTTCTCCTGGATATTCTCCCATTCTGGATTTATGTGATTGTTCTTTCTTGGATTCCTACCTAAGTGCCCCTTTTTAGTCTTTTGCTGGAACTTCATCTATGTAAGCCCAGAGTGCCCCCAAGTTTGTTTCAGTCCCTTGTCACTCTATGTGCTCTAACTTGGTGATCTTGGTGACTCTTAGATCTATGTTTTCATAGTTCTAGTCTCTCTTGAACACCAGTCATAAATCACAAACTGCCTGTTGGATATTTTGAACTTGATATCCTGTGGGCATCCATAACTCAACATTCGTAAATCAGAATATACCTTTCCACAAACGCAGCCTTTTTCTGAACTTCTCTCTGTCTGTTAAGGGTTTCATTATCCTTCCAAATACTCAGGTTCTCAACTGGCGTTAGTCTCAAATCCTCACTTTCTATTACCCTACATATATAATCTTTTGCTAAATCTTGATATTTTAACACTCACAATATCTTCTCATCCTCTACCTTAGTTAAGACGAGGGATCGGTAACCTTTTTGGCTGTGAGAGCCATAAATGCCACATTTTTTAAGATGTAATTTTGTGAGAGCCGTACAGTGCTCACAGTGCGCGCTCCTGTAACAGCGCCTGAAAAAAAAATTGACTTTATGGCTCCTGCAGAAAGAGCCATACGTTGCCAACCCCTGGTTTAGACCCTGATTACTTCGTCTGAATTAATTCAATAACCTTTTAATTGCTTTCCTTACCTTGTCTCTTCCTCACTCTAATCCATCCTCTACACAGTTACCAACATGATTTTCTTTAAAAAAAATAAATTTCATTAATGTCTTTTGTTTTTATTTCACCTAAAGAAAGAGGAAAAAGAAAGAAACTATCAACAAAACTGATTAAGAAATTGGAAAAACTGATAATCTATATAATATTCTGTATCCTACCTCTGCAAAGGCATGAGGAGAGGATTAGTATATTCTTATAGCTCTTCCTTGGGGCCAGTCTTGTTCTTTGTGATTTTTCAGTGTTCATTTTCTTTCTTTTTTTAAATTGACAAGAATTAAAAAAAGTTTTTATTGATATTTTTATATTGACAAAATTTCCCGTGCATTCTCACCACAGAGCCACTTCCTATATGATGGAATTTTTTTTTTAAGAAAAAGGGAGAAAAAACAATTAGCAAAAGTGATTTTATATAGCAGAATAATAAGAAACTATATGCATTGTTTCTCACTTGTCGACCTCTTATCTCTGCAGAAAAGGAGTTTTCTATCCATATCTCTTCTTTGGGATCATTCATGTTTTTTGTAATTTTGCAGCATTCATTTTGCATTGTTTTGTAGTGGTTCTTTGTATTATATTGCTGTAGTCATATATCTTATTTTCTTGGCTTTGCTTACTTCAGTCTATATTAGCGCATAGTCTATGTTTCTCTGTATTCATCATATGTCACTTTTTATAGCACAGTAGTATTTCATTATGTACATGGGCTACTCCTGAGTTGATGTACATTGACCTTTTTTCCCCTGTTTTTTTTTTACTACCACAAAAAGTATTACTATATATTTTAGTGTGTATATAGGTCCCTTCTTTTTATTAGTGATTTTCTAAAGTAGAAACTGAGTTACAGAATTTGTACATTTTAGCCAGTTTATTTGAATAATTCCAAATTGCTTTCCAAAGTGGTTACACTAATTTACAGCTTCATAACAATACTTCATGTACCTTTCTTCCCATAATCTCCCTAACATTAACTATTTCTTTCTTTTGCCATCTTTACCAGTTTTCTTTGTATAAGGTGAAACGTCAGAGTTGTTTTGATTTGCATTCTCTTATTAGTGATTTGGGACAGGTTTTCACATGGTTATTAATAGTTTGCAATTACTCTTGAAAATTATTTATTCATAGTCTTTGTCCATTTCTCTTTTGGGGAATGGTTTTTGGTCTGACATTTCTTTTAGTTTTATACATAATGTTGAATTGTTGAATACCAAATCTTAATCCAGGTAATAACAAAGATTCCCCCCACCCCCTTAATAAACAGTGGGACTAAATCAACACATATTTTAGCAGAAAATTTTCATTAGTGTTCATTATTTTGATTTTACATGAGAAGATAGCACCTACTTTTTATGAAGATTAAATCTAAAGATATCAAGGAAAGTAGTATGATATTCCTTCCTCAATATCCCTAAGCATTGTGCTTGGAATAAGACCTGAATTCAAGTTATAGTCCTGCCCCATATCATCTGTTTGACCTTGAGCAACTTGCTTCTCCTTAAGCCTGTTTATCTGTAAAATGAAAATTGGACTAGATGGTTTCTATGTTGTAGCTCAAGGTTTTGTGATCTTCTAATGTATTTTCTGTGCATAGTTCTAAATTATTCTGATTTCTTTACTAGCTTTTGCTTTTCTGAGTTTGTCCTTTACATAAAGATATATTTGAAATATCATATGTACAATGAGTTGAATTTCTATCTTAAAGTACATAGAAAACAAACATAAAATAATTAGCAACAGACAAGCCACGAACTTCGAATTTACGAATCAAAATCATGGCCTGCTGTAAAAGTGGCACAAGGCCAATAGATGGTGCCATTAGCTTAGAAATCTTTGCCTGTAAAATCTCTTAACATGCTTACAGAGCATATAGGATGTCCTGCACTTCGCCAATTCTTAATGAATTTTAATTAATGCAGATGGACCAAATTTCTCTTTTTGTTTCTGTTTTTGTTCTGTTTTAATATTTTAAAATATTAAGTGCCTTTACTTTCTTCATGCTTTGACATTTTTGCCACAATATCTATTCAATCCATTTTGAGTTTAGTTCTCAACGTACAACTAAATAAAAGCTCTTGTCAGTGCCCTTCTTTCAGAAAGGTTAGTACAGCTTTCTGTTCTAACTCCTTTGCTTTAAACTGTACTTCAGAGAGAGAGGTTAACTTGGGCAGCATTACCTGCTCTTGTTTCAGAGTTGGGCTGGAATTATCCCCCCTGAAGAATGCCTTTAAACTCTGCTGTCACTTGGTGCTTTCCTAATATCTAGTCACTGTGTTGTATAGTCTGACTTGAAAGCCCTTTTAGACATTAGTGAACTTGCATTTTAATCTGGGACATGAAGGATTGCTTTTAGTTCTTTACAGACAGATCTCTTGTTAGTTATAAGGATAATATGAACTTTTACATTAAATACATTTAAATAATTATTAAATTTTGTGGTCCTTTCAACTGTGAGGAGTCTTGGTGTTATAAAAGAATTGAAAAGTAGTATAACCTGCCACAGGAGAAGTTCTTTTAAAAAAGTGGACCAGGGTTAGAGATGCATTTGTGAAACCTGTCAGATCTGCCTAGAATGAGCTTCCAGCAGAAGCAAAGACTCTTTCTTGAAGAGCTGATAACTAGATAAGGTGTAGAATGCTGAGTTAGAGCTTCTGTTTGCTGGGATGGTTTAATGACATATGGATGTGATTAAGAGAGGCAAATATTAAAACGTTTTTTTCCTGTGCAATCTTCAAGTTTAAAACCAAGCTTTTGGTAGGAAATTGTAGAGCTTTTATTTCAATTGAAATTTTTTTTTTTTAAAGGCACTGAATTTGGAGCCAGGGAACCTAGATTCAAGTCTTGGTTCTGTTATTTTATGGCCATATGCCTTGAGCACGTAAATTAATCTTGCTTTTGTTTGCCTCAGTACTTTGTTGGCAAAATGAAGACATTGTATTAAATGTTCTCTAATAGCTCTTTCAGGCCTAACATTTTAGAATTCTAAAATAAAATTATATTTATGACAACCAGGATTCAAATTTTCATGTAATATCTTACTTTCAACCTGTGATCTCTTCTGTGTTTGTATTCCTTCTGTTTACTCCAGCTTTTTCTATATTCTTTTGTACTGTTGCACATTAAGGATTTTGAGAAAATTTCAATGTTACTATTTTTCCCTTTAAAATGTTAAATATGAAATTGTGGTTAAAAATACTTTCCGTGTTGTATTTTTTGAGCATTGAAGTAGGCTTTGGTTTCCTTTATCATATTTGAAAATTTTTGTGACTCTTCTTTCTAAGCCTCTTTATATTTTCTGGGTTGTTGTCTTTTCTGTCTTTACCCCTCTTATGAATTCTCTTGGTATATTTCAAAAGTGATCCCTGGCCAAATTTGTTTGGGAAATGTTGCATTAGTAAAATAAAAACCTTTCACTCCTTGGTTATCAGTGGCCCTGATAGTCTCTTTTGGAGAGAAAAGGTGTTTATAACCTGTCAGGTGAATGAGACAGCACAGCAATAATTATATGAAAAATCCCAGATCCCTTAAAATGGTGTTTTAAATTATTTATTCTGAATAAAACTGGACTCAGTTGCACTTCTATCCCATTACTAGTACAAATTGAATTAAACTCATTGGGGTAATTCATTTTTTCAGAGATGTCCCTTTATATTTGAAAAATACTTTTAAAATATGTTAAATGGAAGAATTGGGGTTTTTTTTTGTTGGGGTTTTTTTTTGTATGTTCATTGTAAATAGCAAAATATCTGACATCAAGGTACATTTGCTGATGAAAAGAAAGCGTTCTTCTCCCTCACGAGGGGTTTAAATGTGATACTCAGTGCTTACTCAGGAGTGAAAACATCAAATTAAACTGTTTATGCTGACAAAGGACAAATCTGGATTTCAGCAAACGATGCAAGATTGTCTGATTGCCTGGCTTGTCTAAGGATAAAGCTTCTGGCCAAGACATAATGAAATGCATGCATAAAATTAAACCATGGAAAGGCAGTATTTCAGCTTTAGGAAGCAGTGAGATGTTCCACTGCTCTCTAGTGGCTGAACTGGGTCCCCTGGTACCCACGTTGTTTCATATTCATAAATCAGCTCTTCACGCATTGGCAATGTCGGCCTTCGGAGCCGGCAGAAACATCGAGAGACTGGGCCTCTCAGCCAGGAACCAGAGTGAAAAATGATCCCAATCGATGGGGCTGTGGAGAACACCAAATTTTACCCAGACTGAGAAGCAAATTGACTAACAATGAGGGAGGGTGAGTAAGCGCCCTGTCAGGGAGGGCTGACACTGATGGATTGGAAAGTTCTAAATGTTACTCTTTTACCGCTGCATACATCTTGCACTGTGGCAGTCAGTAGTGGCAAACAGGTCCTTGGATGCCTAAAATGGACTGCTCCTTAGCACAAGGTATTTCAGAGTTAGTGAAAATCTGGCAAAATTGATTTGGAGAAAGAGCAATTGAACTCAGTTTCCTAGAGTTTTTTTTTCTTCAGAATTCTGAGGCATTATTGAGAGAGATGTTTTTGTTTTTCCTCAGAAAGGGACGTTGCTGACTGGCATAATCCCATGTGTGGTTCATTGGCCAAATTCATATCTAATTGCAGAATTATTCCCTGGAAGCCAAATGTAGGAAACTAATTTTAATCAAGGACTTAAATGTGTTTTAATTGTGTTAATTTTGAAACCTGTGCTGGCTCACATAAGTATGTCATAGGCCACTTGCCCCCCTGTGTTAGGTAAGCAGTGCTAGGAACATAGAATATTCCTAAAATCAAAGAATCTTAGCACTAAAAGGAATGTTGGAACACAGAATGTTAGAATTTAGAGCATTAGTGTTAACAGAATGTTAGCACATAGACTTTTAAAATAAAGAACATAGAATATTAGAAAACTATAAAATGTTTGCATTAGAAGATGTCTTAGAATTGAGAAATATTTATGATCCTGTTTGTGTTTTCCCAGAATGTTTAAATATTCTAGGTGAACATAAGATGAAAAAACTGAGCTTGGGAAGTGAGTTTTGTATTTCATTCCTTTATATGAATGTAGTACTAATTCAACATTAGTAATTAACTCGATCTTTTTCAAGTAGATTTTTGATAAAAATAATATTTTCTAAAAACAAAACAAAAAATGTGTAATATTTCTTGATATCCAGAGCAAATAAATGCATATCATTTTCTTGGTGCATATCAGTTATTACTGTAATATATAATGTTTTCACCAAGATAAAACTGAATTAAAATTAACCTCATAATGCTAATGACCAGGGTTCTGTTTCTGGCTTCATATTTGATATTGAACACTCCCCTTTTCTTACCAGTTGTAACCCTGAATGATTTGTGGTTCAAAAATTATGTACATCTTCAAAGCCTAAAGATTTCCCATTATCAGTTATTTAAATAGAATATGCTGAGAGTAACCCCCAAAAAAGGAGGTCCAAATTTGCTCTGTGCAGTCGTCAGTCAACAAGCATTTATCCAGTGCTTCCTGTGTTCCTGGCACTGTTCTGGGTGCACTTTTATGAAGGACATTGATACAACAGAGCTTGTATATGAGGATAACTGGAATTGGAACCTGCCCAGAACCATGCTATTCAAGAAGTTGTTAAAAGAACTGGGGCACTTTAGTCTAGAGGAGAAGACTTGGAGGTGTGAGGAAGACACAGGAATGCTGTCTTCAAAATAGGCAGTCCTGTGGAATGGAAACTAATACTTTAAGTCTGTTTAACTTTAGGGGGCTGGACAATGAGTAGAAATTACATAGTTGTTGATTCTGTTTGATGTAAGAAAAAACTTCCTTACAATTAGAACTATCTAAATTGTTTGGAATGCCCTAGTGTATAATAAGGCGCTTGGCCTGGGTAAGTTTTTAAGCAAAGTCTGAGTAACTATTTCTTGGGAATATAGTAGATGGGATATGTGTTTTAGATAAGAAGTGGACTAGATTTTGTGATTTTCTAGTAAATGTTTAGCTTCCCTAGTTGCATACTTTGAAAAGTATGTGCCCAATCGCTGTTATATTTGTTAAAAAAAAAACAAACCACCTTATAAACTGTCATGCGTCACAATGAAATTCTTTTAAATCTGTTTCTAATTTTAGCTTAAAGTGGACATATTGGCCCTTAATGAATTTCTTTCTTTAAAGAAAAAAGGCAAATATGCCAGCCATAAAATATATTAATAGGCTGCCTGATGAAAATAGACCATACTCCTAAAAGAAATTTCCCTAAAATGAAAAATAAAAAAAAGCATAGGTGGGCCCTGAAAGATAATATTAGCTTATCGGCACAAACCTACTATATAGGTTAAATTCAAGAGATGAAACCTATGTATTGACCACCATGGTCTATAATTTGCTTATTATTGGAAATATAACAGTGATTTCTACAATCCCAGATTTGGATGGGAAACTGCAGGACCTCCCCCCCCTTCCTGCCCCCCTAGTTTTATCTTTAGCAGGTCCTGTGAATTATAGTCATCTGTACTAATTTAATCTTGATTAAAAAGAAGGGCCCAGAAGAGAGAGAGCAACTGAAAGAGAGTAGAGTAGAGCAGAATAGAAATTTACTTAGAATATAGAATACCACAAATAAAAGGAGCTTTATAGGGCTTTAGTCCAATCCTCTGATTCTGTAGATTCATGTGACTGAAAGCAAGGTAAGAAGGAATCTTGGAAACTTTTGTTTAATCTTTCCATCCCCTACATTCTCCCTCTCCCTCTCTCTTTCTCCCTCCCTTTCTCTCTCTCCCTTCCTCCTCTCTCTGCCTCCCTCTCTCCCTCCCTTCTCCCCCTTTCTCTCTCTCTCTCTCTCTCTCTCTCTCTCTCTCTCTCTCTCT